>NC_025696.1:15896438-15928489 GCF_000633955.1 Camelina sativa
TTTTTAAAAGCGTTTACAAGGTGTTTAAAAACCTTTTAAAACCCTTTTAAAAATCTTATAAAAACTTTTACAAGGTTTTTAAAAACATTGTAAAAGCGTTTACAAGGTGTTTAAAAACCTTTTAAATTTTTTTTTAAAAAACTATTTGAAAACCTTTTATAAACCTTTTAAAAACCTTTTAAAACTTTTTAAAAATCTTGTAAAAGCGTTTACAAGTTGTTTAAAAAACCTTTTAAAACTCTTTAAAAAATCTTGTAAAAGCCTTTACAAGGTGTTTATAAGGTGTTTATAAGGCTTTTATAAGGTAGAAACCTTATAAAACCTTTTAAAAACCTTGTAAATTTTTTTTGGCGGGAAAATTTTTTTTGTCGAAATTTTTTATCAAAATTTTTTTGACAAAAAAATTTTTGGCGGGAAAATTTTTTCGAAAATTTTTTGGCGGGAAAATATTTCGGAAATTTTTTGGCGGGAAAATTTTGTTTTTCTTTTTATTGAATAAAATAATTTTCATATAAGGGTAAAATGGTCATTAAAAAATAAAAAAGGGCAAAAATAAAAATGGCCAGAAAAGAGGATATTTTTGAAAAGGGGTATATCAAAAGGGGCATTTTTAACAAATTCTCTTAAATTAATTATAGATAGACAGTGGCAAGAGAATTTATTAAGATATCTAAAAATAAGAACCGATCATAAATCTTTCTCCTACTTTTTTTTTTTTAGTGTTAAGATACTCTTCTAAAAACTGCTAATAAGGCTGCTGTTATCAAATATATGTATCTTTTTTTTGTTGTATGTTGACCAAAAAAAAAATGTATCTTGTTTTATAGATAGATTAACTATTATCAAAGATTTGAGTTTGACATTTGAAAATGAACATAACACCACAAAGTTAAAGCTTTACCAAACGTTTTTAATCCACTCCACCGCTATCATGGTCCAAAGATGACCTGATATTGTCCACTCACTAAAAATAAACGAAAGTAATTATAAGATTGTTTAGAAATTTCGAATACATAGAAAGCTAATAATATATTTTTTTAAAGATTATTTTGATATTCAGGTCCATGAACCGAAAGCATGAGTTCTGCATTCATCCATTATTATAAACATAGAGTCTTAGATTAATTCTGGTTCACGAATTTTACAATGAGATACTAATACTAATACTTTTAATATAAATTTTCAACTTTCACATAATTTTTCATATTTCTTTCAAATATCTAATAAATTATATAATACTCTATTAATATTTTTCAAACATCTAATAAATTATATAATACTCTATTAATACAAATAAAAGACTATGAAATTAATTTCACATTTAATAATGTATAATTGTTGTATAATTGTCTGCTATGTATTTAACATAGATCTTTGGTAATTTTTTAATTAATAGACTTAATGTATTAAAATTTAATAGTTTATGAAAGATGATGAAACACATGGCAGCTTTTCAGAAATTGGATTTTGTAGAAACCTTACTTTATTATATAAGATATAAGATACCAATAATAATAATATATAACATTGTTAAGAATGACAAATTTTATCTGTTTAGAAATTAAGAAAATAAAAAGAAACACCATTTAATAGTGAAATCATCATTATAACATCATCATTACCCTATTAAATGTGATAATGACAAGATCCATTTCAATGTTCTAGACTTCTAAGTTACAAGCTATATAGCAAATGATTAATTTAGGTTGCCAGATTGGACATTCTATTAACAATCGAATATAGGAATATTCTATCTCCTAACTCCTATTTACGATGATGGACACGATTCATTTGTATAACTGTATCTAAAAAGTCAACTAAACTTGCAATACATGAACCAAATATATATACGTTTTTTCACTAATTTGTTTTATCGAATCACATACTAACGAATTCTAAATTACACAACTGCGCAAAGTGAAGATTGTAGTGAGTACTAATTAACAAAAATGTATGACCATCAGACCATAACCAATATTACGTTGTAATAAGTCAGTTTTATAATGTCAAATTAAAAATTTGATGACGGTAATATGGTGCTGATTGTGTAATATCGCTTGTTAATTTGTTATGTTTTTTTCTTTCCCTCTCTCTCTCTCTTTTTTTTTTTGGTGTTTAAACTCTTATTTAGTATGATATGTTTTTCTAATGTATATTTATCTATATTTTACACATCTAAGGATTTGTTTATTTTTATGTTTTTTTACATCTAAGGAATTTATTTCTTCTCGTGATTGTACTTATGGGTTTTGGTGTATGTCAAAGGACAAGAAGTTCTTTATTGATTTGTACAGGTATTTACTATTTGGACAACATTACTATATATATCGTTTTGCGGTTTCCTAATTTGGATTAACGTTAGATTATTCTTTAGTTATTATGGTGGAAACTCCTAATGCAAACAATACGATTGATTTATACCAAACGATCAAATTATTCCATTTATATATTTGTCTTATTTGAACCCTAGCTAGAGTAGTGCCTTAACGTCGTCATAAAGAGGTTAGTTCATTTGTTTTAATTTTATTTTGGTTTATCCTAGGCTCTATAAAATTCCCACCAGTCCACCACAAGAAGTTTAGCCTAGTACTGACCAAAGTTTGGTTGCAAGATAATTAAAGGAAAACAAACAAACAGAAAATCTATGATTATTGCAAAGTTCAAATCAATTACAAAACATTTAAAAGGAGAGTGATCAAAGACACTCAAAACAAAAATTAGTACCCAACAAGATTGTCAACAATATTTCCGCATTTAATTATATATCAAACGATATGATGTACCTTTAATCTTTTGGACATAAAAACAAAATAATTTTGATGTAACATGTAAAGTTAGATATGTCATGGAACTTAATTTAAACCAAGGTGGTCTGCCATACATGAAAAGACATCCATGATTGTAAATTTTTAACCATAAATCCTTTAACAAAACCTACTCGTAAGAGAATGTTGAATTAAATTATTAAATTTTGCAAACGATGACTTTGGTTTTGCAAATGACTTTAGCACCGAAACGCCTCAGGTTAGTAAACAATATTCTTCGTAGTTGGCTCGTTCGAGCTCACTACATACGTTGTTAACCCAAAAAAAAAAACATAACTTTGGTTTTACATTTGATCTATATATATATATATATTAGTGCCGGTGAATAGAAATTAAAATTCAGTCAAAAGATACACATAGGTAGATTAGGTGTAATAATCGAATTATCTTATGTTTTGGAAGAAAGGAGATGTTGATAACATTAGAGACTCTAGTGTCTCTAATTCCTCATGAAACATATTTGGGTTCTAGCTAGTTTATTACACATGTATATTAGTATAATACAGTCATTCTCAACCCCAAGTCGATCACATTAGCATCCAAATATGGAGAACATGTTTAGGTTATAAATTCTTGTAAAGAAGTTATTGTTTTATGGAGAACATGTTTATTAATTATGAACTAATTAATCAAACAATCTTTGGCCATTCCAAATTATAGGCAACCTTTTTCGTACTTTTTTATTGTCTCTCACAAATTAAGGTTTTAATTAAAGACTACATACATATACATAAACGCATTCACAAAACACTTGCGTTAAATTATTGCATAAGTGGGAACCATGGACTTATGTCGAGACCACTAGTTATAGCTTTAGAGAAAGTAAATTATAAAAAGGTAGTGAGTGAGAGATAAAGAGAGGAAGAGCTTAATTAGGACGAGTAAGACAAGTAGACTCATCATAATATTCCGGTTTAGGAAAAGGGGATGTGGTGACCTCATCAAGAGTCACCGTCGGTGAGGATAAAAGGGTAGGGTGGTGAACCTGACGTCCTTTTGGTGGTGGAAGTGGCGGCTGTTCTGGTGGTGGACTACGTTTTTAATAATTCTCCCATCAAATTTATATCGATTGATCTTATCAAGAAAGATTATATTAATAGTTTTATGAAGAATCAAATAAAATTGGGACCTAGCATAGAAAAAGATTTGTTATCAAGTTTGACTATGGACATAGCTTTATTTAGTACTATGACACTGTGGTAACTATTTAGTGAGACTGTAAAATAATGTTGGTACGTAAATAAGGTGTCGACACTATTGCACAAGAGGCAAAGCACATACAGATCATGTAGAGTAAGGCAAATACAGATCATGTAGAGTAATCGCAGTTGCTGAAACAAAGACATGGCATTTTAAATTAGTTTTTTTCCCATACAAGTAAGACTCGAGTAGCTAGTGGTTAAGAGTAGACATGAGGCTTTTAAGTTTTAAGACAGAAAGCTAAACAACAAGGTTCTGGCTTTTACTGCAAAGAACCTTCTTTTTACACAGAAATCTTCTTGATCCCATCAAACTTCCCACCAAGTCCTATAAGATCTTTGATCACAAAGGATTCCGATTCACGTCTTTGTACAGCAGATATCGAGATCTCGTCTTTCCAAGTGCAGCATACCTGACACAACGAATACTATCTGAGAAAGTGTGGTCGAATGATCTTTCAGGTAGTCAAGACACAGTACCAAGAGAAAGTTTGAATCTTGCAAACGTTTGAGAACTTTTTAAAACAGAGTATAAACTCAAGTTGTCGGCAGTGTCTTACCATTGAGGGACAAAAGGTGCCATCCATATGACATCACCAGCCTGAACTGGATACCTATTCAAAGAGAAGATCATATAAACGTTATAACCACTTCTTGTATCGTGTGGAATGTAGCTATGGTAGCAGCTTTATGTTGGTAAAATGCTTCTGATCACATTATATGACCGATGCAGAAAACTAATTATCTTGGTTGTGCATGTGTGTGTTTGTGGAAGTTATATATCCACACTTTTAATTCATTAGTACAGCGTAGCGTACCAGTTATCTCCCAAACGATAAATGCCTTGGCCTTCCAGAAGCAACAAACCGTGTTGGTTATAATGAACTTCCTATTAACATTGCAAAATAATATGAATGAATTGAAATAGAAAAATAACAAGAGAAAGGAAAACACGAGCAACGGATGGTATCAAGATCCATATGGTAATGAAGTACTGAAGCTAAACAGTTCTATACCTTAACATTGAGAAACTCTCCAGGCTGAAAATCCATAATCTGCATATGACAGCCACAACAGTAGTTAAGTTTACATGTCTCAAAAAGCCAAAGGATTCATTCCATCAAGTGAAGTGCTTACATGGATGTTGAAGTCATAAGCAAGGGACATCGGAAGAAGTTTCCGCAGTTCAAAAACCTGTAATAGTAACAAAGATCTTCAGAGATGACTGATGTAGGATCTGGAACTTGTATTACAAGTGGAGAAATTTTGCACACTTACCTCACCAGGAGTCTCGAGTAGTGGTTGCTTATCTGTGGAGCCAACGATAAGCTCTGTTGTGTGACTTCCTAGATGTTCATACCTAGAGGTGTAGCAGTATAGGAGGAGTTTTAAAGTTATAAACCGAAGCTAAACCTCAAAGTTTCATGTCATATTAAGGGGAAGGGGAAGAACCTCCGCTCAAAGACAACAAGTGTTGCAGACTCAACACACTCCAAGGAATGATAAAAGTTTGGAGGTAGGTATGCATATGAATCAACCTACAGGAAAAATAGAATTATCAGCAAAAATGAAGAAACTAGTGGAGAAATCTTGCAAGCATTCACCATCAAAGCTGGGAAGAAAGGATGTAACTAGAAGAATACTGTGGTAAATTATTCTTTATACAATCATACCGTCAATTGTTTTGAAGAACTGGATGTGTTAGTGAGTGTCACAGCACCCTCAACCACGAATACAAGACTTGAAAAAAAAAAATAAAGATATTGAAAGGAGTTAATAAGCAGATGATCATAAGTATAAGCATATGTTAAAGAGAGAGAGCTCATATAAGTAACAATACCGCTCTATGTCTTGTGGAGGCAAACTTGAACTTGACATTTCTGCAAGAGACAATAAAATCAGCTAGATGATCACCAAATCCTACGAAAAGACCATCTAATACAGCAAATCCTTAAACCCTTAATCCCTCGACTTGTTCTGCGAGAAGCAGGAACAAGGGATTGTTCTAATAACAATGAGATTGGTGTAGCAGCACACTCAAGGACACAAATCTAGTACCTAAAAAATTACATCGACATCTAGAGAGTAACTCTATTATGGAAGAATATAAGAAAACAATCCCAAGAACTTGATGTTCATCGTTTGTGAGAATAAATTGGTTCCAAACCTTTCATTTTTGCCAAGTACATAACAAAATGGGAACCCGTTGCCGGTGTGATCAAATATGCCCCTAATGTGTTTGTCCTGTAAATTTGAGAAACAAATAAGTGCAAAACTTGCAGACCTCTAGTAACAACAAGATGAAGAAAAGTATGGAAAATAAAAGACTGTTATGTAATGTACCAGTCAGGTAAAGGGCTGTATACATGACTTTCCGGTGTTATTAACGCATGATCTCGTTTGTATACACTTCTTGTGAAACCAGGCAAGTCTACAAAACAACAGAATCAAAACATTTCTGCTTATAAAAACATGACGAAGATCCAAATGCAGAAATCTCAATTACAAAAGTTATCAGAAATCCCATCTGAATACACAAAGTGACAACTATCAGAAAGAGACGATTAATCTCTATCCACAGAACTGAAACTTGAATGCTTCCATGGCTTCAATGTCAGCACATAATTGAGCAAAAGTTAAGAGCTTTTTGCAAGGCATGAGCCAGAAACCCTCTCAGATTACACACTAATTCAACTTAATCCTAACTTTCAAAATAAACCCTATTCACTAAGACCTCGCATAATTGACCTAACAAAAAGTAATCGAACTTAACCAACAAAAGGATCAAACTTTAATGACACGAAGCTAGAGACGAGTGTTGTAAGGAAAAGATATTAAAACCTTGGAGGTGTGAAGGAGAGAGAGTTGGATTTGTTGCTTTCCAGTAAATGGGTTTCGTCTTCTCATCCGATTCAACGATCGAAGGCGCTGAACAAAACCCATCGTCGCTTTTCGAAGCTTTAACAAGACCTTTTTTTTTAAGGTGATAAATAGCCAATAAGAAAGTTCTGATTAGTTTCACAGTATGCTCAAAACAAACTTGTGAAGAATCGTAAAAGATTCCTACTTACTGATAATGATGAAGACGATTAAGTGTAGTGATCGCATTTTTGCTGAGAATTAGTCGAACGATTCAGGTTCAATGCTCTCTCTATTCATTCATGTTTATAAAAATCTGAGGAAAAACAGAACACGACAGATGATTCTCTGAAGTGGCCAGTAGATGTTTTGTTTGGTAGCCTCATAAAATTATATTCTTTTTCGAAAAATGGGAATCCCGGTTTTAATCCGGTTTGATTTGGTTTCTATTAAAATCTAAAGAAACCGGAATTTTTCCAAAGAAAGACTAAAACTATTGGGCTTATTGTTGAGAGCCCATTAATAATGTTATGAAGCCCGAATTGATACAGATCGTCGTTATCGTTTCGGGGTCTCTCGGCCACTCTCTCTCTCTCTCTCTCTCTCTCTCTCTCTGCGACAAAGGAAAAAATGGAGGTAGCAGCAGCGACTGCGACGAGCTTCACAACGCTCCGAGCTCGTACGTCAGCGATAATCCCGTCTTCTACACGTAATCTGAGATCTAAAGCGAGATTTTCGTCATCCTCGTCTCTCAGAGCTTCTCTCTCTAATGGCTTTCTCTCGTCGTATACCGGAGGAAGCATCTCTAGTGACTTTTGCGGCACTAAGCTTCGTTCGGAATCGCTTAATCCGTTAAATTTGTCCAGCTCTAAACCTAAGCGCGGAGTTGTCACTATGGTACTTGAATTTTTATACTCTTCACATCGTTTCTTGATTAGCTGAGGTCTCCACTCTTAGGTTTTTCGTGGCTGTAACTGGTATTTCTGCTCGATGCTCCCGTGGTTGTGAATTTTCAGAAATTGTATTGGTTGAGACACCAATTGTTGTTCCTTAGTTTTGAACCGATGGATTAGAGTGACTCTAGATATAGGCAATTAGATTGCAAGGGGTAAGAATGCTCATTCATTTCTATAGCTGAGATTTATGTTTCTGTGGTAGTGAATTTCCAGAAATTGTATTGGTCGTTCATACTTCGACCTGCTGTTGTTACTTAGTTTTGAACCAGCGATATCTATGGATTAGAGGGACTCTAGATAAGTGTCGTCAGATATCAAAGATTGCTCCTTCATTGCTATTTTTTAATTGATAGGAGATGGTACATGTTTAATTAGAAGGTTGAGTATGAAGATTATATAGTGCAATTTTGGAAGAAATTATGTGTCATGTGATTGCCTAGTAAAGAAGAAGTTGAGTATCTGTCACTTATTATGTGGCAGAGGTTTCTCTTAATTGTGTGTGCTACTTACAGTATGCATCAATTTCTGTGAATATTATCAGGATCCTTGGCTGTCGTAGAGGATTTGGAGGCTTTTATATTTTTCACATACAGTTTTTCTCTTACCTATCTTAGTTGAGCTGAAATTTATCGTTGATCAATTCACTGTTGGTGAGCCTTTTCTTTTTCTTTGACTCTTATCATCGTGCTTCCCTCTTTATCAACAGGTTATACCTTTCTCAAAGGGAAGTGCACACGAACAACCTCCCCCTGATTTGGCATCATATTTGTTCAAAAACCGAATTGTATATTTGGGAATGTCTCTTGTACCTTCAGTTACTGAGTTGATACTCGCAGAGTTTCTTTACCTTCAGTATGAAGACGAGGAAAAGCCTATTTACCTTTACATAAACTCGACAGGGACAACCAAGGTAGCTTTCCATATGGAACGTCCTTCATATTATCAACGCATGCTGAATAGTAAAACTGAAACTGTTGATTGTTTCAATGAATGATGATAAGTCTACAAATCATTACCTATTCATTTAAAATGTTTTTAAGAGAATTTATCTTCTCCCATTTCAGAATGGTGAAAAGTTGGGCTATGATACTGAGGCTTTTGCAATCTATGATGTCATGGGGTAATTGATCTTCATTCCTTTTCTACTACTTACTTCTTTCACTTGTTTTTTCCCTAATAGTACTGATAACTGGACTTGAATCGTGAAACTGCCTTCCCAAATATTTAAAATTGCACTTGGAGACAGTTTTAATATCAGGCCTATTTTGGAGTGACCAACCAGTTATCCATGCACCAATGAACTCTTATCTTATCTTTGACTTCAGGTATGTCAAACCACCAATCTTTACTCTTTGCGTCGGGAATGCTTGGGGTGAAGCTGCTTTACTTCTGACTGCTGGTGCAAAAGGAAATCGCTCTGCGTTGCCCTCATCAACTATTATGATAAAGCAGGTTCTTTCTGATCAGTTCTTTTAGATCTTAGGTGCCTTTCCCTTCCCTAGAAGATTTTGTTTTTCTTATTCGAGTTAGAAGAAACTAAGGCTTATGATTCCTAATTTCTGTTCGTGCATCTTTTACTCATCCTTATATTTTCTCTTGTATGTTAACTTTGTAGCCCATTGCTCGATTTCAAGGCCAAGCAACCGATGTTGAAATTGCAAGGAAAGAAATCAAGCACATAAAGACAGAAATGGTGAGAAGATAAACTTGATAGAAATTGACATAGTAGTGAAATATAAGTGTTGACCCTTGTGATGCAATAGTGTCCAGTTGTATATGTGATATGGGGAAATATAAATATATGTAACATCTAGGCAATGGGTCTATACTTGCAGACATCTTAAGATGCATCACTTAGCCATTAATTTTATGTGCTTGCTAGCGAATCCAAAATCATGCTATTATCACTTTCCGATACTTTTCACTTTTATCGTAAAACTTATCTGAAAAGTTGTGTCTCTGTTCTATGTAATGTTGTGCTCAAGGTCAAGCTGTATTCAAAGCATATTGGTAAATCCCCGGAGCAGATTGAAGCTGATATGAAACGCCCTAAATATTTTAGTCCCAGTGAGGCTGTTGAATACGGGATCATTGATAAGGTGCGGTAAATGACAGAAAAATCGGAAAAACATTTTAGCGGTTTTGTTTTCCATCTGCAAAATTAAATTATTCTTCATGTGCTACGTTTGCAGGTGGTTTACAATGAAAGGGGCAGCCAAGACAGAGGAGTTGTGTCCGACCTTAAAAAGGCACAACTCATTTAAATGTCAGATTGTCTTCAGAAATCCCCCATGATTAACAGGTTAAAGCTAAAATTTGCTCGCTTTCATTCTGCATATCGATTATAATGATGATGGAATTGCATTTTGGACTTCAATCTCCTATATAATTGCACAAAGCATAAATTTTACACTTGTCTGGAATCATGTACTGCTTTCGTTCTGTCACATTTGGACCAATTATCCCATTGTAGGAGCATTTACTAACAAAAGGGAACACCTGTAAAAGTTGAAATACTTTTTACACCTCACAAATGGTTTATAATAATTACTTCAGCATTCATGCAATAGCCTTATAGAAGAAACCCGACGAATACATGCTTATAGTGGATGCGTATCTTCTAGTTTTGCATTTCCTTTAGTTCAAATAGTTACTTCCCATTTCCCTCTGTTGCTCTCTTAGGACCCATTTTATAGTGATATCATTTTCATTGCCCATTATAACAAATTTCACTATTGATGGCCGACACCTATCCAAGGGTTATGCTCCTTCAAACACTAGAATTCGTATCATTGGTTGTCTTGAACAAATGATTAAATCTCAAACTCTTGTCCTCTTTGATTGTCTGCCTATTAACACCAACCATTGATACGTCTTTCGTGACTAAAAGCAAGGATATTCGACTTCTAATTCTATTGGCTTCTCCTTTTAATAGGTTTTACTTTGTTATGACGTTATAATCATTATGTTATGACTTCTAATTCTATTTGCGTTCCTTTTGAAAATTTACTCTGTTATGACATTATCATTTCGCTGTGTTTCTCAGGTTGGAGATTTGACGACTGATCAAAGGGGGAATCGGTGAACCATTCACCAGCACAAAAGTGGGGTAAAGTCTTGGAAACATGTTAGTAATGTTACTGGTAATGCTGCAATTTTTTAGTGTTATTTGAACAGAAACAAACCCATATGTGTAGGCTTGTCAAATGCCTAGAAACAGGATGGATTGGTGTATTTCAATAGTATATGCTTTTAATCTTTTAAAATGAATCAGTTTCGTTTGCTCACCCCTAATGCGGATGTGTATATGTGTTACAAACCAATATGTTGCTTTGTGTTCACACCAAGCAAGAACGTGTACCGTTTCTGGAATAAGATGGAGATAGGCATGAATGAGCGATGACATTATGATAAAATCCACCCACCCCATTATCTTTGTATCCCTTTTTCCTATGAAAAGCCCACATTTGTCACAAACAGGCAAATGTTGATTTGATTCCATTGGATGAGTCAGTCAACAGTTTTAATGACGTCACCGGTTCCTCCTTACGTGCCGGCGAATAATCTTCCAGTGGCATAAGAAGAAGAAACCATCATTTAGATTTAGATTTAGATTTAGATTTTAGAGTTAGGGTACGCATTTTTTGTCATAACCAAACGTTGACAAAAAAAAAGGGTTCATATCTAATCAGATATTGGTTTTCTTTTGTGGAGTCATCGGTTCTCTACATGTCAGATTTCGAGTAATCATTATTTTATATGACTCTAGTAAATCATGAGGTGAATCTGAATTTTGGTAAACAAACTCCGTCGAAAAAGAAAAAAATATTTGTGGTAGAGATGATGATTGTATATAAACTTCCCTTGGAAGTGAATCTCATTCAGAGGAATATTATATAATCTGTGACAAAGGGAATTATATCTAGGAGCCTTAGGGGACTAAAAATCAAATACCATTAAGTGGATTACAACCAAACCAACAACAAAAAGTGTTCAGTGAATTCTCTACTTAACTTCTATTCAAACTAGACTTATAGCGTCCTTTTTGTCTTTCTATAATCTTACTTATATTATAATAACAATTGTTTTTTTATTCAAATATAAAGCTAGGCTGCTGCTAATATCCTACCACTCAATGTGTTACTCTTATTGACATCACTAAAATTAATATATACACATCTAAGAGTTTGCACACAAAAGAAAGAAAAAAACACATCTAAGAGATTTGCTACTTAATTAAGTGGTGTGTTTATCTTATTTTACCTTAGTTTATGAGTTTTAGAAAGTAAAAGGGCTTTTTCTAATTTTCCATATTTTATATATGCAGTGGTAGGTTAGTCGCAACTTGTGTGTATCTTTACTCTTTAGAAATGTTTGTTTTCGTCGTAAAATCATGTAGACGTAGGCTTACCGGATCCAAACTCGAACAACATGCTATAGAGAAGAAAACAATTATGGGGTAATGACCAAAACCGTGTTTTCTGTCAAAATTTATAATTGGCTACAACTTGCTAGGGCATGTCGATCTTTATTAGATAAGAAAATAAAATGTTATCTTGTACACAATCCTAACAATCCTACTAGTGAAAAAAATCAATGAAGGCTTAGTGATTCCAAAAAATAGCACGCTTGGCATATTCTATTGAGTCCATGCATCCAATACACCAAACAGTTAGTCGCAAATCAATCTATTAAGTATTAGGTGTCATGAACTTCTCATTTTGGAGGCACGACCTATCATTTTTTTTAGATAATTAATTTACTAGACCAAAAGTTACATGTCCCCACCACCATTGTCTTCATCACATTTTTTGGATATTTTCCTCACTCATGCACTATAGATAACTTTATATATAAGAAATCTACAATAATAATCCCCAATATATATGTTCAATACACAATATAGCCAGAATGCATCAGCCAGAAAATAATAACATATCTCGGTATGTAAATCTCCAGTTATAAGGAAACGGAGATAGTTATGGTTCATGGTCGTCAGTGTTCCAGGCTTTACAATTTCTACACAATTAAAAGATAAAATGGACAAGAAATTATTCCATTTCCTTCATCATAATTTATTCTAGTCCACTAATAGATATTCATACCTGATATTTAATAATTTAGTACCATACTATTCCGTAACCAAGACTAAGATCTATGCAAAGAATAAAAGTGCATATCAGCATATATAATAAGAATAAATATATATTTTGAATCTTTTGGGTTGATGCCAACTCTACAGCTACATTGGCATATGAATAATGTAACATTTATTTTAACATTTGAGCCGATCAAGTTAAACTAGAAAATTGCGTAATGCAAGTACGCGGTATAGCTAATATAAATTTGAGTTAGCTTTAAGCTTTTTGCCAAGTGGAAAGTAACAAATAGTAATCAATTGTATAATATTAATAAGCACTCTAGCTTCAACTATAAATACCCTATTAAGCCTTGCCTCTATCTCCACATATCTTTTGTTATACCAATTCTATTATTTCTCCTATCGCGCTTGTTAAGAAAAAGGAAATACATAGTCGTACAATATTTTATAGATAAGATAGCATTATGAAGCAATCTCACGCTTTGCTTCTACTCGTTCAAGTCATTGTTCTTTTGCCTCTCCATTGTCTATCCGACGATTTTGTTAGCTCTAGAGCTACTTATTATGGCAGCCCGGACTGCAAAGCAAATCCTCGTATGTATTTTAATCAAATATTGCTATAGATTATGGTCCTTAATTAATTATTAGTTTTTCATTAGTATAATATATAGTGCGACGTAACATTTCATTATGAACCTAAACTAATTAATTTTATGCATTATCTACGTTTAAGTTGTTTATCCAAATTCTTAATATAGAACTGAAACGATTCCATTAATTCAGAGTGTCCATATCTTCAGTTCGAGTATGACATTACTATGTAATTAGCTAGTAGACTTTTTTTTCAAGAATCTGTTAGTATGGATAAAATGCCTAGTACTTTCTGTATAAAA
Source organism: Camelina sativa (assembly GCF_000633955.1). NCBI lineage: Eukaryota > Viridiplantae > Streptophyta > Magnoliopsida > Brassicales > Brassicaceae > Camelina > Camelina sativa. Next base: position 15,910,272 of record NC_025696.1, read on the forward strand.
ATATGTTATTTGTTGACGAATAAAAATATTTATAAGTTAATCATTGAAATTATATATGCAGGAGGACATTGTGGATATGGAGAATTTGGAAGAGATATCAATAATGGTGACGTGAGTGGTGTTTCATGGCGACTATGGAACAATGGAACCGGCTGTGGTGCTTGTTACCAGGTTTATATATTTCAACGTCATTAAATATTTCATCAATATAATAACATCATGCTAATTAAATACTATGTCGATTACTAACCCTATAATATTATAATTTTATGAATTATACAAAGGTGAGGTGCAAAATACCACCACACTGCAGTGAGGAAGGAGTATACGTAGTGGCTACGGACTCCGGAGAAGGACATGGTACGGACTTCATCTTAAGCCCTAAGGCGTACGGACGTATGGCGCGACCTGGCACAGAGAATCAGCTCTACTCCTTCGGTGTGGTGGACGTTGAGTACCAGAGGATCCCTTGCCGATACGCAGGATATAACCTGGTGTTTAAGGTCCATGAGAAAAGCTATAATCCTCATTATCTTGCCATCCTTGTTTTGTACGTTGGTGGTGTTAATGACATCCTCGCCGTTGAAGTCTGGCAGGTAACTTAATCTAAGATTATTACAAAACAAAAAAATTATATTTGTTAAGGTTTAAACATTAATTAGTATATGATATATGGTTGTGTATGCATGATTTTAGGAGGATTGCAAAGAGTGGATACGTATGAGAAGAGTGTTTGGTGCGGTTCACGATTTACAAAACCCACCAAGAGGTGCTCTCACATTAAGGTTCTTAGTCTACGGAAGCGCCGGTATCAATTGGGTCCAGTCGCCAAACGCTATTCCCGCCGATTGGACCGCCGGAGCCACCTACGACTCCAACATTCTACTTACTTAAATTTCCAACTTCAGTTTCATCAGTGTGTTTATATATATATATGGTTTCTCTATGTAATGGCTACAATATTTAAATAATGCCCCCCTAGAACAATGATAATAAAACAAGCGTAGTATAGATTCATATAGTTTATGTATTGCGTCTCTCGTTAAAGAAGATTGTAATGATTTGTATGAGTTCGATTTCAATGGAATAAATCAGTAATAATAAGTTTAACAGATGACCAATCGTTTCGTAAGCATTTTTTTTTACATTTTGGTCAGTCAATAGTCATATAAATATAGTCAACCTTTTTTCATGCTATGAACACAAACAAATTTGGCGCGAGTATTTTTGTTTAATACACATAGGCCCATTAGCATTCTTAAGGCCCGTTATTTTAATAAGAAATTAAAACGACACCGTAACACGCAGGTTCTTTCTTCTATTTACGACAATGCAATTGTACCAATCGGAGAAATCAGTAATTCATACTTCGAATCCTGTTGTTCCTGGTCATCTTCTTCGATCGATTTCGTCAGTTTTCTTTGAGTCTAAGTGATAATCGATTCTGGAGTTCTTCGAGACAAGCAAGAGAGGAGTGAAACCCTAAATTCGATTTAAGTTTTGTCTACAACTTTAACCGAAACGCACTAATTTAACCTTCCTTCTTCAGTCCTGTTTCTGGATTTTGGGTCGATTCTTTTATTTATCTAGTTTTGCGTGGATTGAGGTATAAACCTTAATTTTGTGGAAGCTCACAGTTAGTACACTCTATCAGAACCGTTCCTGTGAGTAGAAATCCCTATTGGTGAAAGGATGCCGCAAGTTAAGATCATCGCGAAGAATTTCATGGACATGGTGGCGTCTCTTCCCGCCATCAAGCTTGACAAACTCTACAACAATGTCTTCATCTGCGAAGCCATTCTCAGGTTAACTTTTTTTTTTTGAATCATAGATAGTGTTTATATGATTTGAAAGACCAGTAAGAGTAGTTATGAAGTAAGATTTAAGGAACTTACTTTATTGAGATGGTTTATTTAGGTCTTTGCCGCCTCTTGCCAAGAAGTATGTATTGCAGATGTTATACATTGATGTTCCTGTACCTTCTACTATGATGGAGGAGTGGGTGCTTGCTGATGGCGCATCTAAGCATAGAGTTGCTATTGATCGACTGATTCAATTACGCATCTTTTCAGAAATTGTAGATAGGTACTGTATTCTTGGTTTTTTATTCTTGATACTATCATTGTTAAAGACTTGTTCAGATGTTATATATTCTCTTGGCGTTGGATGTTAACTTGAGTATTATACCCTCTGAGCTTCATCTTATACTTGAATTCATTGTGTTTGGATTGTTTGTGATTGATGTGGCTCCTCTTCCTACTTTTGCAGGAAAAGGGGAACCAGTTACAGCCTCAACCGTACATTTCAGAACAATCTTCAGAAACATATTATTTCCGGGTAAAGGCATCTTTACTTTGATGGTACAGTCCTTATTTCGTTTTCTCTCTATGTTTTTTGGAGAAGATGCTGATGAGCCAAAAGTTGAATTTTGCAGTGGAGTTTTACCTAGAGAGCCTATGAATTCCGACAATGCTATTAAGCTTCCAAGTCTACAAGAACTCGAGGCCTATGCCAATAAGAAATGGGAGGTCTGTGTATTTTCTTGATTTTGTTTATTTGACAATACTAGTAAGATGGAAGGAATTGTAAAGATGAAATATCTTTTCAATATGAATTTGGATTGTATCTGATGATGTGCACTAATGTTTGTCAGAGTTTCTTGCTACAACTCATAAATTCGGGTCATGGTGAGAAGCTAACTGGCATCAGTGAATCTATGATGAAAATCTTCCAGCGAGGTTTATTGAGTCAGAGGTAATGTTATTATTATACACCTCTATAGATGCATAATGGTGGCATATATCCCTATTTAATACTGTTCATATGATATTTGCAGAGATAAAGATGGCCCAAGATTAACTGAGAGTGGCTTTCAGTTTTTGGTATGCAATATGTGAATCAATGATCTTTAATCACTTGTATATATATACAAGTAACCTTATTAACCCTAATTTGCAGCTGATGGATACAAATGCCCAGCTTTGGTACATTATTCGAGAATACATTTCGAATGCCGAGGTTTGTATCATGCCTTAACAAGGTTTAGTTAAGTTGATATCTCTATTTCGCTGAATGAATAACGCAATATCATTGTTGTTCAGGAACGAAATGTAGAACCAGCAGACTTGATTTCGTTTTTGTTGGAGCTTAGTTTTCATGTTACTGGTGAGGTATAACTGAACTTCACAAAAAAGTCATTTCAAGCGTTCTTGTTCTTTCTTTCTTTTTCACTCTTACTTGATTACGTTGGAAGCTTGTAAATTATTTCGTTGAGCTCAAACATCTTATACACATTGCAGGCATATAACTCAAATACGTTGACAGAGGTTCAAAGAAAAACACTCAAGGACCTTGAAGACTTGGGATTAGTCAAGCTTCAACAGGTTAGACTTAGACCATTTGTAATATTACCAAATAGCAAAAGAAAAAAAAACTTTGCAATAGTTGAAATTAGAGAGATTATAGAACTATATCATAAGCTGAGCTAATCTCTTTCTAATTATTAAAGGGAATGAAAGACAGTTGGTTTATTCCTACTAAACTGGCTACAAATTTATCAGTCAGTCTGGCAGATTCATCATCGCGAAAAGAGGTCACACATTTTATCCCCCTCTTGTCCCATTTCGACGTACTACCAACATCTTCTTGATTTTGAGTATCATTTCTGTTTGTTATTCCTCATCAGGGATTTGTCGTGATGGAAACAAACTTCAGGATGTATGCGTACTCCACATCTAAGTTACAGTGTGAAATTTTACGTCTGTTCGCGAGGTAGTAGCTCCTGAACATCGCCCTAAAACTCTACTCATCTGTGTTTTGAAATCCTATAGGTCTAAGTAGTTGCTGCTTCATTTTTGCAGGATAGAGTACCAACTTCCAAACCTTATTGCTTGTGCAATAACAAAGGAAAGTTTGTACAATGCATTTGACAATGGCATCACATCAGACCAGGTACCTTTGGTTTCAGTTGAAAGACATTCTGAAGTATCCATCCAATACATGATTTTATGCTTACAGTTGACCGGACCCATACTGTCCATGAGATGCTGATCAAATTGCTGATGGTTTTTTTAAAAAGTTTCTGAATGATCTTTTTTTTTTTTCCTTTCTTTTTGTTGTTACAGATTATAACTTTTCTCCAGCAAAATTCTCATCCACGATGTGCTGATCGAGTCCCATCTATTCCAGAAAATGTCACAGATCAGGTTTATACACCCTCCTTCCATTTAGTGTCAATTATATTAAACTGTGTATAGGATTGGTTTATAGCTTGAAAAGTTTATACTATCTCTGCTCCCTGATATATCAGGCTTGTGCTGATGAATCCAAATGCATTGTTTTTGGCAGATACGGCTTTGGGAGGGTGATCTGAAGAGAATCGAGATGACTCAGGCCCACTTCTACGATGAATTTCCTTCAAAAGTAACAAACTTGAATCCTCTGATTTTGTTTTTCTTTATGTCGCAAATCCATTCTAGTAAATCCCAGTAACCAAAACCGTGCAACATAATGTTCGCAGGATGTGTTTGAGGCAGCTTGTGACTTTGCTCGGGAATGGGGAGGCCTTCTCTGGGAAGACTCTAAGAGAATGCGACTTGTTGTGAAATCTGAAATTCACAACCAAATGCGTGAGTTTCTACATACCCAAAGCAAATAATAGGAAGAAACTCCCATTTCATCTCTTGGTTAAATCAAAACCTCATATGTTTTGCTACTACAAAATATTTATTGCGCAAGATTTCAGCAGAAAGAAAAAGATGTCTTGTTACTTTATATTAGTTCTTATCCTGGGAACACATGTTGTGCCGTGTGGACTGCTACAAGCTTTAGGAATATACCTACCATTGTCAAAATCGCTGATGTATATAGGATGCCCCATTTTTACGGATTCTGAAAACCGGTAAACAGTTTTCAAGTGTTGACATCAATCTGAAGCAAAATTACACATCTTTCCAATACTATGCACAAACACTCGTCATACTTTTTCAACATTTAAATGCACACGGCAAACTTAGTTGGCAATAGTGGTAACTGATAACTTAATTCAATTCTTCAGTTGATGTTAAGTTTATTTGAAAACAATATATTTGTGATCATCCAACCAGGGCCACCTCTATAAGTTCTTGCACGCTAGACAGTAGACAGACCAGAAACTCGGTTTTGTTTCTATTCAGTCAACAAAATTCCAAATTATTAAAACCCTGCAAATGCGAGGCTGCGATCTCCGCTTAATCAACTAAGAGAACTTTAACCGTTGGATGTGTACAGAGACTCTGAATCTATTATATGTCAACATGAAGACAAAGATCAGTCTTTATTTTGCTTGGGCTTTTTCGTTGGCTGAGGATTCTGAATCCTGGATCTTCTCTCCCGTGTTTGCCTCTGCACTCATATTTGCATTTCCGCGTGCCCGAGCGAGTCTCTCAGCCTCTTCAATCTTTCTTATAGCTTCCTGTTGTGTTGCGTTCATCAATGTCCCCATCGTTTTCTTCTCTCCTTCGAGCTGAACCTCCATTATGGTACCAGCTTGCTTGTCTATCGGTTTGAAGTAGTCTTCAATCTGAGCCTCCTGTATTGGTAGAGACCAGAAACAAACTTAAGACTTGAAATTCTCCTAACACGGAAAAAAGTAAAACAAAAGAGATGGAAAGCTTTCTAATTTAAGAAACACAGGCTCTGGCGACTGGCTTGGCTCTTTCCTTCCAAAACTTTGCTTTCAAAATAACATACATCAAAAAACTAAAAGCTTTATCTCATCTTTGAATGCTTTGGATCAAAAAGGCCCTTAGCTGACACGATATCACAAACATTTTTGACGACACTTAATGTACATATATAGGCTTATAGCTGATATTAAGAAAGTGATAAACTCGATGGGAGTCAAGCAAACAATTTGCGAAGTTGAAAAGCAAACAATTTGCGAAGTTGGGACTGAGGATAAAGAAAAGAGACTAACCGTATTCTCAATCTGCTTATTCAAATTCTGCATCTCCTCAACCATACGGCGGACTTCAGATAATACAATCTGCTCTGGGAGTCTGTTTATCTCTGCTTTCCTTTGTTGGGCCTGCAAGACCAATAGTTTGAATCAGATAAAAAGGTATTCCATGACAACCCTTGCTAGAAGCTAAAAGTCATAAGTATCGTTGAACAGATACAACACCTAAGTCTAAGTGATTAGCAAACTCTTAATTAAGGAAGATCTTATTTCATCACACGTCAAATGTACACTAAATAACAGCCCATGTTACCTCTATACAGATATTCTTCAATTATAACATAGAAGTACATATTGAAGTAAAAATTCTGCATACAAGTTTACAGACATACAAGCTGCTTCAATGTCTCATCCTCAGTCAAGTAGAAAAAGTTTTTCAAAATTATGCAATCCAAAAAAAAAAAAAAAAAAAAACANAAACTAGGGTTTCATCATCTTATTCTACCATTCATTCTAAGACAATAGGATGAAGCCTGAAGGCATGGTGAGAAAGAACAAAAGAAAGAAACCTGCTGGATACGCTTTTCGAGTTGCAACCTGTAAGTCCGGATTCTCCGTTCTTCATACCCAGAGAGGACTCTCACATAGAACATTGCTTTTCTCCCATATTCCAGCAGCTTGTTCATCTTTCCTGCACCATCACGAGTTTTACTAAACAATCAATGAATAGCAAAGACCTATCAAAATCAACAAGTTGTAATGGATTCTGTGAAACAAATACCTAAAACCTGGAATTGATTGTTCACTAGCCTCAGACATAATAAGAATTAACATCTTAGCTGAGAAATTGAACTTAGTGTATCCAAAGAACTAACATGTCTAACATCGGTCATCAGTTATTATTATAGATCAAATGAACACGAGAGCTTATAACTATTATAAGCTCCTCCGATACATATAGAATCAAACTATAGATCTAACTCATTCGCATTGAAGACTACGAAATGACGATTATCGCAGGTTCAATTCCCAGCAAATCAGAGTGAATCGAAATGATAATTACACAAAAGTGTAAACGAACCTCAATTAGGTACTATATCGATCGACAGAGATGGGATTGCTCAAATGAGATGATAACTTAAAAGACTTGACTATGCCACACAAGCGAGCGACGAAGAACAAAAAAATCAAGATTTACTGAGAATGCTCCGATCGAAAGTATATGTTACTGGTTCAACAACAGACTGAGGAAGAGAAACTCCGGCTCCGGCGGCAAGAAAACTCCGTCACCGATCTCTCGCTTGACTTTAGATTTTAGAAGGGGATTAATACCAACGACGCTTCTCACTTCCTTAGTGGGCTATAAACTGGCCTTTTAATTTGAAGTAGACTTTTATGGGCTTAATCGGCCCGATATGTCTTGCCAATAAAAATAAAATTCTCAAGCACTTTGGCTCTACAGTCACATGTAGCCGTTGATTGATTCTCGAGTCTCGACAGTCTCACAAGTAGCCGTTGAAAATAAATTCTTTTGATCAATTCCTATTTGTTTCAATTTTAAAATTTATTACTAGGCTCCAAACTCTTTAAATTTCAACCAATAATTACCGATGAGGCGATGAATATTGAATGTTTATTTGATCGCTTACGTCTTTAATAAAAAAACAAAAAGAAGAGAAATGTTGTGTATTACGGAATAATTTCTTTGATCAGTTAAATTAAGTACGGATTTTTTGAATTTGTCGAAGAAAACAAATAAAAAAATGATTTGTAAAGAAACAATTAAACTGAAATAGAAGTTTTAAAGAATTGGTTTGGTTCTGTGGAAATGCCGGTTTAAAAGAACCGGTTTTGCTTCTTCTTTATTTCTTTATCCTCCTTTCCTTTCCCTTCAGATTTACTTTACTCACGATGAAAGAGAAGCTCAAAATCGAAGTAGTGACGAAAATAACCCTGTGAAGAGATCATTATTACAATCCTTTCCACTTAACGGCTAGTTTTTGTCAATGCTCCTTCTTCATCTTGTCTGAGCTAAAAAGACAGGCACCAAATTAGACACTACTCTTTCTCTCTCCCTCTCTCTCTCTCTCTGTTCCTCTCTTGTGAATTTCTAAATTTCTGATAATTATTAGTGTAAATGGAGGCATTCGAGCATATGATAGTGGACGAGTTTACCGAAGAAGACTTCTACGAGACGATAGAAGCTCCCAAGTTCGTAGACCTCACCGCACCAGATCATCGCCCTGAAGGAGACGATCGTTACTGGTTCTGTTCTAGAGTTGGTCTGAATCTTTTTACATTTATCTTTTTTTCCTTTTGAACATTTGAATCAATCATTAGTCACTAATTATATTCCAGAGATCTGGGAAATCTGATTCTGAAATTTTCTGAAAATTGCTAAATTAGGGTTTTAGTGAACAGTGTTTTTGGTGGGTTTGACTTAAATTATATTGTGTTTTGATCCGTTTCTGGTTTCTTGGTGATAATGTGTGTACTTAGGATGTGATCAGAAGCATGAAGAGTTCATGGATTCGGAAGCAATCTACAAAAAATTTGTTCTTCGGGTTAGCTGAAAGATCCAAACTTTTTTTTCCCTTTCTTCCTATTTTGATTTTGTTTAGAAAAAATTCACCAACTTTGATGTTAATCAAAAATACTAGGTCATGGCAGCTAGGAGTCCAAGTGTTCGTCTTCGAAAAGCTCTTTACCGAAAGGATTTCAGGTATATGAACTTTAAATTGTTTATGAGAAATGCGTCTTTTAACTTAAGAGAGATCATCAGTGTACAGTGTGTTTAACATTACATTGTTCTACATACTTTTGTTACTACAGTGTTGATCCTAAATGTCCCAACACGGTTCCTGCAAAGCCCTCGAGATCACGCGTTTCTAGATTGGCTATGATCTCAGCAATTCCTCAGAAGTGTAATGGTAATGTCATCAGGTCAAAAGAAGTAAAAGTAGTTTCCACAAACAGAAATGCAACTCCAAAGTCAAAGGTGAAAGGGAAAGAGTCATCAGTGATCTCATCAGTTCCTCAGAAGGCGTTAACTGAGAGAAAGAAGCAAATGCAGAGTCCAGCAGCTTTTAGGAGTGTGCAGAATCCGAGAAATGCAAAAATCAAGGTGTCGGAAAACAGACTTGTTGCAAAGGCTTTGGTGTTTCAATCTCCAAAGAAGTTGGTGAAACTGAAGAGGTCTGTGGAGCTTAGTTCCTCGGTGAAGAAGTTGTGTAATGGGATGAGGAAGCTTGAGATTGAGAACAAAAGTAACGTTTTAGGGGTTAATTATAAGGCTGGGAGTTCAGTTCCATCTAGAAGACCGCTAAAGACACGAGAGGTGAAGAGCCGAGTGTTTGATTCCGTGCGGTCACAGGAACAGAACGATTCGAATACCAAAGGTGTCAGTACTATGAAGAAGAGGCTTAAGAAAAAGGAAGAGCCTGTGCTTGCCTCTTATCCTTCTAAAGCTCATGAAGCTAATGGCATGAGACTTGAGGATCAATCGTTGCCAAGAACTGAAAAAACTAGTGGAGATGAAGAGCTCGTGGTCGAAAACAAATCTGAAGAGTTGTCAGACACATTGAAGGCTAACATGAACAATCAACTCCAGGCCACAGAAGATCCTGCTGTAGTAAAGGGGAGTGCAGAGATTGAAGAAAAGGAGAATGCATTAGCTTTGGAGTGTGAGGACAAAGAGAATGCTACTATTGCAGCGGCTGTCGATAGAGAAGATATCTCTGTAATAAAGGTGAGTGAACTGAATAAAGCAAAGCAATTTGAGACTGTGGAGATTGAAGACAAGGAAAATGCATTACCATTGGAGTGTGAGAACAAAGAAAATGCTACTAATGCGACGGATGTGGTTGATAGAGAAGGCGATGATAAGGAAAATTCTTCAGCCTTGGACAATAACAGGTGAGGAAAATGTTGGTTGTGTTTGCTTTTGGGTTCTCTTTAGCGCATCACCTCACAAATATACTTGTTTTGTGTGAATATTGCAGAAAAGTTGATCAAGCTACCTATCCTTTGTTGAAAAAGAAAGTCTTTGGCAAGAAAGAAAATTGTAAAACCACTCAAAAGGTATGTTACATTATAGCCTATGTACCTTCTGTATGCTTTCTAATTGGGTTCTACTATCATCTTCTGTGTATTTATATGCATTTGTTTGGACCAGGTTATGACTGTAGCAGATAAATGTTTCAATGGCAAGACTGTTTCGGCTGGTACTCGTGTGAAGTATACAAAACCTAAGCTAACGAATCCAAAGCCTTTTCGACTTCGAACTGATGTATAATGTGCAATAATCAAAGATATATTCTCTTATATGCAACTCTGGTTTTTTATTTCTGATGGTAGATTTTTTTTATAGGAAAGACAAATTCTCAAGGAAGCACACACGGAGAAGAAACCACAGTGTACTCTTGCCAAAGAAGAGACTGCAAGCATTATGGGGTTCCATAGTGAAAACTTGGGTCCAAAACATCAGCCTGTTCGAGTAAGTTCATTGTGAAGCATATCGATGTCTGTTTATCGTGTGAGTGTTTCTTTTGGTGATATAATAATCTCCAATCTGCAGGTAGAGAAGAACACAACTTCCCGGCTAAAAGCTCCAAGAGGAACATCCACAACACTTGTCTCTGAAAACATGATTAATAGCAAGAGGTAAAAACTGCTTGATCAGAAATACAAAGTATATTCTATCATTTGAGAGAACAGGGCAAACGCAGTTACCTTTTCTCGCAATGTAATCTGAAAATTCTGTGCATTTTCTCAGGGTTGCATTAAGTAGGAAGAAGCAAGTGGCACCAAGGAAAGAAATTAAAACCGTGAAGGAAACCTCACAGGTGAATGGAGAATCTAAGGAAGTTGCAATCATCAACAAACCTGCTGTTTGTGCTATTGCTTCAGGGGAGAAAAGACATGCAACTGTCCCAAAGGGACCAAACTTCCACAGTATTCATATCCCTAAGAGCTGTACAAAGAGAGTGGCATCACAAGTGTAAGATCGTCTTTTGAAAACTATGTGGTTTTAATTGACACGAGAATCTTGTAATTGTTTTAGATCTTTGAGAATTAACAGAATGGAGCTTGTTTTAGTGTGTGTAATTATTTGCTCGGTATTTCAGATTGATACAAAAGAAAATTCAGCTGTTAAATCCCAAACACAATGATTTTTCTTTGATAGAGTTAAAAAAAAAAAGGAGAAAGGGAAAGATACAAAGATGTGTTCCATCTCCTTGTACAATGATACATTACTAGTAGCTTAAGCTTCCAAGTCAAAGCGTCAATCCTGTGTTCAGCACAGTTTGGTCACATGGTAAGTAGTTTGAAGGTATCTGTCATCTGCACAATAAATCAAGTGGATTTGTTCTGGTAAAATATAGTTTATCCAATGTTCATGTCCTTCTACTCTACATCGCATGGAGACTGTTCAGAGCTTCTATCATTAACATCCGGGTAAGGAGAAACATCCCGTATCCGTACACCGCATCCTTTTATCCTCTGAGTCGAACAAGGACAGTTATCCATGTCGGATTCATGGAAATATCTGTTGCTACGGTAGTAAAAATGAAATTCCAAATAGTTGTAGTCCAATTCTGGTGGAGGATCATTGATATTTTTAGTAGGGAGCCAAATTTGAAACAAAGCCAGCTTATCCATCTTACATGAGTCCATGTAAGCGTCTACATAAAACGTATCGGTTGTGGCTCTGAAGTACCAGCGTACCTCGATGTCTGGAGTATAGTGGCAACAGCTAGTTGAGGATTCGAGCAAGATGCAAGCCTTAAATCCCAGAAACTCTTCAGAGAGAGAGAGCTCTTGTGTAAAGGGAAAACTAGGGAACTTCTGGAAGCTCGATGTGTGAAATATATAGGTACTTCTCCACCTGGTAAGAGAGAATATGTGTTGTCTAGTTGTAAGATGAATCGCCTCGCATCTCTATCCAAATCGAAGCAGTTCTGGACTTCAAGACAAGTCACTGGATTGTGGGAGGAGTGAGGTGTACCCTGGAGAGACTCACAACACTTTGTATGCAATTCAGTACGAGGAAACGTTGCCTTCTCAAGCATTGGTAACAATCCTTCGCAGTCTGAAAAATCTACCATGTGAAGACTGTTCAGTTTCAAAATGTTTGGGGAGATGGTTTCTAACCTCTTGCAACCACTCATTGTTAGTACAGCGAGCTCAGAGATATCATTAATCCAAGAAGGCACTTCTTCAATGGCAGTGTGGCTTAGATCGAGATACTGAATCCTTGTTGAGATTTTAGGAAAAAATCTCAACCGTGAACACTCACTGAGTGTAAGGAACTCGAGTGATTCTAAGTTGACGTCTGTTGGAAGAAGTTCGAGCCTTGAGCATCCACTCATGTTCAATTCCATCAGTTCATGGAGATTCCGAATTGAAGATGGGAGCATAACCAAACCGTTGCAGCCTGTGAGAACCAAATACTGGAGATTGGGGGCGTGCGAAAGATCTGGAATCTCTTTCAAGTTTTCAGATCCTGACAAATCCAACCGCCTAAGACTTCCAAGCAACTTCAACATATATAAGAAGGAAAATAATGCATTAATGTGAGAGTTTGAAAAGTGAATAAATTTGTAGTTTTTTTTTTTTTTCTACATCAAACACCCATACAACGTACGGAATTTAAGTTTTCTTTACAAAAGAAAAGGAAAAACGTGCGGACCTAAAATGTACAACACAGAAAAATTAATAAATATTAGTCTCAAGGGTGTCAAATTTTAACCCGTAATATAATGTTCAAGTACCGTTTCAAAAACACTATTCAAGACGGTTAATTAATAGCTATATAGCCTATAGTATTATTATTTGACAATACATATAAAACCATTTGGATTAGAAGCCATTATATGACCTCTGGCTATAAGATACCTTCCTTGGGACACAAATCAATCATCATAGCAAGAATTAAGAAAAAGTCTCCACATCCTAGGCACACAATGAAACCATGCATGGATTTAAAGAAATTTTTACCTTGTCTCCTTCCCATAGCTTCTCAAGCTCGCTGTTTTCCACTTTCAATTCAACGAGATATTCTGTGGGGAAGTTAGAAGGCATACATCTCATCAGACAACCGTTCCAATATAATATAGCGAGCCCATAGATATTCTCAATCCAAAAGCAATCTTGTTCTATCTCGGTATCATTTAAAAAGAGTGTTTCAATGTTCATTGAAATCTGGGGAAAACTTCTCAACCGTGAGCATCCATCGAGATTAAGGTAGTAAAGAGATTGCAAGTTGAAACCAGTTGGAAGATACTCGAGCTTCGAGCATCCCATCATATCTAACTCCATCAATTTATTGAGATTTTGGATCGAGGAAGGAAGTGACACCAAAGATGTGCATCTCCAAAGAATCAACTGCTCGAGGTTTATTGCATTAGAAAGATCTGGGAATCTCTTTTAAATCTGTGGAGAAAGCCAGATTCATCTTCTTGAGGCTTCCAAGTGGCTGACAACAAAGCAGGGACACCAAACAGTTAAGTATACCAAAATTACTAATCAATAATAATTTTACACTGAAGATAAAGAATTAAAAACTTTCAATAGTATACCTGAATCCCTTCCCATAATTTCTCCAGCTTACTACTACTCATCATCTCGAGTACAACCAGATACTTCCCACTAAAATTAGGAGGAATAGACTTCAAAGGATAATTACTCCAATTTAGCAATCTGAGTTTACGTGGCAAAGAAACAAGGCCCTGAGGTAAATAAGATCGGACTTCACCAGTCTCCTCCATTGACCACCCCGGGTAAAATTTTAGAAATCGGAGATTATGCATCCTTTCGAACGAATTTTCGTCTATAGTAAATGGCTTTACTAATTTTGATGGGATAAAATCTATGGCTAGAACATGTTTTGTGCCCTGAAAAAAATATCATCAACAAAATAAAATCATACCCTGATACCCTCATCTTTAAGACTTAACAATTTATTAAGCAAGCACAAAATATCATGCTGAGCATAAACTCATAATTAGTCAGCATGAAACGCAAATTTAAAACACTTACGGTATTCCTTTTTAATACTTCACGGATATCTTCAGCATCCACTAAGAAACGACGTTTTCCGGGATTTTTGGACTCTCCACGAACAATGTCTCTACCCAGGATCTTTAGCAAATTGTGCATCTCTACAATTAATGTTGTGTGGGTTTATACGTATCAAAGACTTATTAGCCAGCATTTATAGCCCAATGTTAACAGAAACACCGAGCAAACTTGTGATGTAACCAACTTCCTGGCGATTGAATAGACAAGCAATGTAAAGAAATATATCTTGATCTTCATCATGTAACCCATCGTAGCTTACTCTTAATGTTTTTACAATATTACCGTCCAAACCCTTTCGGAACCTAGGCAGCATATCCATCCACTCCTCTTTGTCCTTTCCTTTTCAAAGATGAACCCAATACACTGAGACCCAAAGGAAGTTTACCCGCAAGGTTTGCAACTTCAACTGCAAGCTCCGTGAAACCATCAAGTGGAGAGTTCTGCCCAAATGCACGTCGACATAGCATCTGAAGAGCCAGATCTTCAGATGGGAAATCCACCTCATAAACATATTCAATCTTGTGAGCCCTAAGAAGTTGTTTGTCTTGAGTGATCACAATTATTCTGCTTCCAGATCCAAACCATCCAGTTTGTCCCACCAAAGTCGTTAGTAGCTCTACATTATCCACATCATTAAGAACGATAAGAACTTTTTGGTTCTTTAGCCTTTGTTCTACCATACCAAAACAATTTATATTTAAATCCTTTTGACAAAGAATTTCCGACAGAAAACGTTGTTCCCAACACAACTTGGTGTCGCCTATAGTCATTTAGGAAAACACGATGGTGGAATTGGCTAGAGAGTTTGTTGAAAAGAGCTCTTGCTATAACGGTCTTACCAATCCCTGAAGGCCCCACAATCCCCACCATTCTCACTCCCCCAGATTCCAAGCACAAGATTGAATTCATTGCCTCTATATGACCTTCAATCCCGACATAATCAGCAAAACTGTTTGATGGCGTTATAAGTTTATTCGACACATCGTTTGCAATTTTTTCAACCATGTTTGCTTCGTTATCCCTAACCAAGACAAGAAAAACATTATAGCATACGCGACCCTGACGACCATAAATTTAATAGTATAATGTCAACAATGAAAGCACAAATAACGGAATCAGAAACAACATACCAGTTCCGCAAGTCCTCTCCAGCCAAATTTGCTACCTCTAACAGAGCTCGAATCCAACGTTGTATCTCATCATCTGTTTTATTCCTGCATGTCTCTATAAAGGATTTACCGAAGTCCCCTGTCTGTTTTCTAACGTCAGAAGGATCAACGTCGTAGAAAACTGGTATCACCAGTTGACCCAACTCCATATAGCAGTTGTGGATCTCGACCAATTCATTTAAGCACCACGTGGAAGAAGCATAATTTTTAGAGAACACAACGACGGAGATCCTCGATTCTCTTATTGCGAATAAAAGTTCCTGAGAAATTGGGCGGCTTCTCATGATCCCGTGGTCTGCAAATGTAATGATTGACTTGCGATCGAACTCCTTAAGAAGGTAGCTGAGGAATGACTTGCGCACATCTTCCCCTCTAAAGCTCGGGAAGACATCATATCTCCAACTGCGAGAAGAAGAAGCCATGGGAGACGAAGATAGAGAGATAGAAGAGACAAATCAATTTCTGATGATTTTACTGACAACTCATCATGGTTTGAATATATTATAAAGAGCGAGAAAAGAAAACTTCAAGGTTTCTCGTATCAGCAAATTGGCCGGCTAAAGACTACTTCAAGGTTTTTATTTTATTTTAAATGAAATGAAATGAAAGAGAAGCCGACAATTTAAAAAAAAAAAAAAAACCCCACATATGTTGTAGAACTAGAAGAGTCCATGACCAATCTTCAACATTGACAACTGTCTGACAACATCTGAAACCAATAAACGGTAGAGCTTGCACAAAGCACAAACATATTCAGCCTAGAACGATTATTTTATTCGGGAATGTTGGGCGATGCATGTTGTTGTTTCTTATACCGGCACACATTTATACGTCTAGCGTCTATCTCAAGTCTTGTCTATGACAACTGGGCGATATTATATGAAATCACGAGACAACCTTCTTAACATTAAAACCAAGAAAAAATAAAATAAAAAATCAGGAGACAATCTTTCTCTTAACGAAGAGCGGAAGAGGTGGTGTTAATCAGTCTTATACCTCTTAATTTATACGGTATCATTTATTTCTATTATTCATTCAACAATATATATATATACTAGAAAGTTAATCAAATATTTTGTATGTAAAATAAAATTTCATAAAACTATATATGAAATATTCATGATATTATTTATATATGCCTCGAAAAGAATTTAAATACATACATTTTATAATTATGAAGTGTGTTAAACAAAGGACAATTTTCACATATTGCATAAAAATAAGTTTTAGTTTTAAATTTAGAAAATCATTTATAAATTCTAAAAATACTAAAATAGCATCATGCTTTTAATCTTATACTCTAAATACTAAATCATATTTGTTCAAAATTATACCCTAAATGTCAAATATGAAAATATAGATAATCATTGGAAATTGTGTAAGCTTTTTTCGACATAATGACGGATAAAGTAAGGGTTACAGGAAAATAGACATGAGGTATGATTGGCAACTCAAACAATACCAATGCGATATAAAAGTAGTTTTGCTTTTGTACAAGTTAATCTACTATAATTTATACCACTTTTAATGATTGACATATGTCTATGAAGAAAGTATTGAGGTTACAATATGTGTATATATATATATATTAAATATTACAATAGGTCTCTGTAATGTTTTTCCGTGTAGTGCGAAAGGATGTTGTAAAATTTGGGAAGTGATTCCAAAGAACATAAAGAAATATGTGATCTTTTGACCATTTATATATGCATTACACGGTAAAATTAGGCTCAATCTTTTTATCAATATGCAAAGTGAAATATTTTTTTGTAATGGGGATAAAGAACTTTTAAAAATGAAAAACAAAGCAAATTTACAAAACATAAACTTAGAAATAAATTGTAGTTGAAGATCAGAGAACTTAAGAGGATAAATCTTAAGGGACTTACAACTATAATATTATGAGTGAATGTTTAAAGCCAAAGAGATTGTGCTTTAGGAGTCAAGCATTAGGCTCATCTTCATCACTTAAGACTTCCAACTATAGTTTGAAAGTTAAAAAGTAACATTACAAAAAAATACAAAATTTTAAATCATGACTATCATAAAACATAATCCTTTGAAAGAAGCTAATAAATATTGACAAGACTATGATATCAAAATATATATATATATATATTGACATGGCTTTGTAAACGATTTCTTCAAATAGTCCTAGAGAAATTAATCTGTTAATCATCATACTGCAAGACATCATGTTTTAAAAAAAAACTTCATAAGAAATTATATTAAAAAAAAAATACCATGGGAAATTATGGGAAAAAAAAGACATATAGCTAAACATTGTTTGAAGTTTGTAAGGAATTTCATTGACACATTATTCTGAGTAATCACATTCATGGCAATAAATACAATTATAAATCATATTAATTGTAATTAATTTGGTCATATGCATTTTTTCAACATGAACAGTTTGAACAAAAAAAAACGTCCACCCATAATGTCATAAAAGTAATTGATTGAGAGAAGTAAATGTAAATCTAAATAAACTGAACAAATAAAATGTCCCAAATTAAAAAAATGTGTGTAGACAATTTAGTTTTTGATTAGTAATAATGTGTCTTTTTGTTTGAAACGACCGACCCCTTTTTTTTCTTTTTAATAATAAGTACAACATATAATTAAGCATCCCATACTACTTAATTGAACCACCCAAACCACCATTTCCTCATTAAACCAATAACAACCAATATGCACAGCGGAAACATACCAATAATACAGAAACGATACATCATCAATACAATAACATTCCTATCCAATCTATCCAGCAACCTATCACAACTCTAACCAAGGTTCCAACATAAATAATATAACCAACACCACACAAACGAGACCCTAGATCATCCTCCTCCTCATCGCCATGATTCCACGCTACACAATTTGCCTTTACCTGCACCACAAACACAAATTGAGATGCATGAGTATTTGATAAACACTCAGTGAGGCAATCCTCCCATCTACTGGGCTATACACACAAGCAATAAGATCTCTACATGCCACAAACAACAATCAATAAAACAAACCAGGCA
>NC_025696.1:15930726-15931055 GCF_000633955.1 Camelina sativa
GCCCGGATATCCTCCTCAATCTCTGCTGCAGTCTCAACCAGCTCTGCACGCGTAGCATAACTCCTCCCTCTACAGTGAACTCTCAAGTCATCACGTAGAGCCCTCAAGAACCTCCTGATCTGAGCCTCCTCAGGCTCCATAGCCCGACCCCCATAACAAAGAAGTCGACTGAACTCCAAGTCCAGCTCCCGCACTGACCGTGTCCCCTGAGACAACTGAAGGAGCTGCACCTCCAAACGATCCAATGCCTCTCCAGGAAAATACTTGCGGTTGAAATCCAAAACGAAGTCAGCCCAAGTCATCTCCCGCTGCACTCTCCTAGCAGCCAC
>NC_025696.1:15931128-15931286 GCF_000633955.1 Camelina sativa
CTCGGTGTTTACAAACACCCTTCCCACTAACACAAGTTCTAACTATTCCTAGAACCTTATGTTTTTAGAAACTTCCTACGCATGGAAACTTTCCATTTATAGAATTCCCGAGCGATTTTCTTTTCCACAAGATCCACAAATTCCAAAAACCAAAAAAA
>NC_025696.1:15935598-15986779 GCF_000633955.1 Camelina sativa
AATGAGAAAGATGAAATCACACGATATAAAGCCCGACTTGTTGCACAAGGTTTATCTCAAAGACCTGGAGTTGATTATGAAGAAACATATTCTCCAGTCATGGATGCAATTACATTCAGGTACTTAATGAGCCTAACGGCTTCTAAGAATTTAGAAATGTACCTTATGGATGTAGTGACAACATATTTATATGGATCATTGGATAATGATATATACATGAAAATCCTAGAAGAATTTAAGATTCCTGAGGCATTAGACTCTAAGTCTAATGAAATTTGTGCAATTAAATTACAGCGATCACTTTACAGATTAAAACAATCTGGGTGCATGTGGTATAATCGCTTAAGCGAATACCTATTGAAGAAAGGGTATGTTAATAATGAAATACGCCCATGCGTTTTTATAAAGAAATCTCCATCGGGATTTGTGATCATTGCTGTATATGTTGATGATCTAAATATAATTGGAACTCAAAAGGAGATTGATGATGCAAGAACTCATATGAAGGAAGAGTTTGAAATGAAAGATCTTGTATAGACTAAATTCTGTCTCGGGCTTCAAATAGAGCATTTCCAAGATGGAATATTTGTGCATCAATCAAATTATACAAATAAGTTTTTAAAGCACTTTAATATGGACAAAGCGACTCCTTTGAGTACTCCAATGGTCAACGATACTGATCCATTCAGACTTTGTGAAAATAATGAGAAAATCTTGGTCCCGAAGTACCTTATATGAGTGCTATCGGTGGACTCATGTATCTTGCAAATTGCACTAGACCGTATATTGCATTTGGTATGAATCTACTTGCAAGATACAACTTATCCTCTACTCGCAGGCATTGGAATGGGATAAAAATATCTTCAAGGTACGATTGACTTGGGAATATTCTATCATAGAAACTCTTCGGTTGGTCTTGTTGGTTTTGCAGATGCAGGATATTTATCAGATCCACATAAATCCCGATCTCAAACTGGATATCTTTTCACAATTGGAGGAACTGCAATCTCATGGCGCTCACAGAAACAGACTTTGGTCACCACTTCCTCAAATCATGCAAAAGTAATTGCTCTTGATGAAGCATCGAGGGAATGTGTATGGCTCAGATCAATGACTAACCACATACAAGAATCAAGTGGAATAGTCACCAAGAAAGAGCCAACATTATTATTCGAAGACAATGCTGCTTGTGTCACCCAAATCAAAGAAGGTTACATCAAGAGCGACAGAATAAAGCATATACCTCCAAGATTTTTCTCCTACACTCAAGAACTCGAGAAAAAGAAGGAAGTTGATATTCAACATATCCGCTCAAGTGACAATGCAGCAGATCTATTCACATAGGCACTTCCGACCACCACATTGAGAAAGCATATTCACAGTATTGGAATGCGTCATCTACTAGATTTATGAAAAAGATTATACATTTCTTTTCGAGGGGAAGATTACGTTACTATACTTTTTTCCCTTGTCATGGTTTTTATCCTAATGGGTTTTTCCGTGACAAGGTTTTTAATGAGGTAGTATGTAACTCGTCAATGGTGATGGATAATCAAAGGGGAGTATTATGAAATATAATTGTGATTAATCCATCACAAGACACATGTCATTATACTTGTCCATGTAGTGTTACATAATCTTTGTAGTGTTAACACTTGCCATTACCAAAACTAATGGGTGTGTGACTCATGTGTTTTGTAGTACATTATATAAGGAAGAGTTGTAGAAGAGTAATACACAACATGTTTTCTTTGATCAAAAAGACTCCCAAAAATCTCTCTCACTCTCGTGGCTGTTCCTCCCTCTCTCTCACTTTATTATTTCTTTTTCTCTTTTCATAGTATTACAAATACATATAAGTGTATTCTAGTTATAATTCAAAACATGTTATCAGCACGAACGATTCTCGATCCGTTACAAGTTTGAGCATAAGAAATTTGTGATACATCATCAATTTGAGGTAAGATTTAAGTTTTGTTAAAGTTGTTTGAATTTAACTATTTTACATGCATATTACTATATGTATTATTTATAGAGTAAAAAAAAACAACTATACATACTTCTTGATCTAATGGTAGGCTCTGCCTCCTTGATCATTTAGATCTACATTCTTGATCTAATGGTAGGCTCTGCCTCCTTGATTATATGTTCAGTTCTATATATTTAAATTATATGGAAGGCTATGTCTCCTACAATGATTGTTTTAATTTATGAATATATTATATAGCTTATAATTTTGTTTTATAGTTTATATTTATTGCTAAAACAATATTTCACAAAAGTGTTTCATAAAATTTTATATTTAACAAATTGTTTTATTATTTATATAGTAATCATGTCAAACTTGGCAAAGCTTGAATTCACCGCCCTTGATGTCTCTGGGAAAAACTATATGACATGGGCATTAGATGTAAAATTCTATCTAAAAGGGAATGAGCTTCTCAAAACCCTTGATCTGTCATAAACAGGGTTAGAAGAGGAAAAAGCAAGAACCATGATGTTTTTGCGTCACCATCTCCACGATGGTTTAAAAAATGAATACATCACGAGAGAAAATCATGCAGATCTCTGGATCGCGCTTAAGGATAGATTTGATCACCAAAAGTATGTAATCTTACCAAAAGCCAAACATGAATGGCTAAACCTGAGGTTTCAGGATTATATAAGTGTAAGTGAGTACAATTCCGCTTTGGTCGGAATCACTTCAAGGATGGCTTTCTGCAGAGAAGAAATTTTTGATTATGATATGATCGAGAAAACATTCCAAAATTTCCATCCTTCAAATGTACTCCTGCAGCAACAATATGGAGAAAGAGGGTATACTCGATATGCTGATTTGATGCAAGTTTTGCATGTTGCTGAACAAAATAATGAGCTCGTGATGATAAATCAACAAACCCGTCCAACTGGATCAGCTCCACTTTCAGAAGTGAATGTTACTACATCCAGCTATAATGATTGGCAAGGACGAGGATGTGGACGCAGACGCGGTCGAGGCCGTGGTCATGGTCGTGGAGGAGGTCGTGGAGAAGTCCGTGGACGAGGAAGAGGAAGAGGTTTCTGTAATGACCCGTATCAAGAAGTACGTACCGGACGGAGAAAACGTGACCCAAAGACGTGCGATATCCTTGGAAGACGAAGGAAAGAAAACCATGAAGATTGAACTAGTGACTTGCAAGAGAGGTTACTAAGTCCAAGAAATGGTCCAAGAAGGAGATAGCCATGGAGAAACGGACGTCAATGACCATAGGACCTGAGTGGTCGGAGTCACAGACAAGAGGTCCGGAGTCAGACACAAAATTTCGAGGTTACGGACGAGAGGACCGGACATGGACGAGAAAGTCCAATGTCACGGATGAGAAGAGTCGGAGTTACGGATGAGAAGGACGAAGTCACGGTCGGGAGGACCAGAGAGTGACGCGGAATTAATCCGCATATGCTCCGTTTGGTTTTTACGGTCAAGCGCGGGAGCTTGGGATGCAAGCGAGACGCGGATGGACGAGGAAGTGGAAAAGTCTCTATGCATGCAAGAGAAACGCCACGTGTCGCGCGATTAAGTGTGCTCCGCCAGAGAGTGAGATACACGCGCGAGTGAGTGAGAGTATGCATCAGCGACATGCAGAATTTTTGACATTTGTCACTTGATTTTCGCCACCTCACTCTCTTATTTTCGGCCCAAAATCTCTCTAGACAAACAAACTTTGCCAAAATTTTTTCTCAAACTTTTGAAGAGGAAATCTCTTGATTTTCGACCAAGGAGGAGGAAGAAAGAAGAGATCTAGAGGAAGGTGAAGCTTAAGAGCTAGTGGAGGTGCTGTCAGATCGGCGTGGTGTGGTGTGGTGAAGCTCAATCGGCCAAGATCTACAAGCTAAGGTGAGTTGAGGCTTGGGTTGTAGATTTGTTGTGATTTTGAGAAAGAGCAAGTTGGAGATCTTGCTCAAGGAGGTGCATTAGCTCTCTAGCTCTTGCATCGGCCTTGTTGAGTGGTAGTTCTTCCTTGTTGCATGTAGATCTAGATGATTGCATGTAGACATGGGTGATTTGTGGGGTTTTATATGCAGTCTTGGAGTAGATTTGCATTTTTTCAAACTAACTGCAAGTGTGAAATGCCTTGCATGTTAGATTTGAGGAGTTTTATGCATTCTTGGGGAAGAATTGTATTTTTAAAAATTAGCTGTAAGTGTGAAATGCCTTGCATGCTTAATTTTTGGGGTTTAAGAATTTTCTAAAATTGTGAAAAATAATTTTAAAAACTGGCTGCAAGTGTGAAATGCCTTGCATGTCTAGTTTGAGGTTAAGAAGACTCAAGCTTAATTAATTTTTTTTTTATTTTAATTTTTGCTTGAGTGGTTGTGGTGGTAATCCATTGTAGACTGGGTGAGAGATCAAATCATGAGTGGACAATTTTTGGTTTGGCCATGCGAGAATCTCCAGGGAGGAAAGAGCCGCATGTAAGCCCCAAAATTGAGTTAGTTCCTCATGAATTTGGATGTGAGACCAGTCTACGGTATGTGCTGTTTTGGGTGAGGCCATGAGAGAATCTCCAGGGAGGAAAGATCCGCATGAGGGCCCAAAACTTGAGAAAAATGTTCCCATGGTCTTGATTTGAGATCGGACATGGTGTATCATTTTTGTGAAGTCATGTGAGAATCTCCGGGGAGGAGAGAGCTGCATGCATGTGTGAATTTGAGAGAAATGTTAAAAATTAATCGAGGAAAATTATTTAAAAATAAACTTGGGGTTGGGTGCATGTTAGTTTTGCATGCATGTGTAGTAACTTAAGTTGCATATGCATTTTCCTTGCATCTTAAGCTTTGGGTGAATTGCCTGGTTGATTGCTTGCTTGTTTACTTGCTTGAATGCTTGTTTCTTGCTTGCTTTGTGTGATTGTGTGATTGTGTGCTTAATTCTAGTGTGGTAGACATAGAATTAAGTGAGTGTTCTAGCTAGAGTCTGAGTTGGAGTCTCAGGTCGTAGCTAGAAGTCGATCTCTGTTCCCATCATGAGTTGAGTGGTGAATTTTCCGGTGAGCTAATCCAGAGGGATCTCATGTCGGGACAATAATTCGGTTTCTAGCTAGCTACTAGCCTGAACCGCATGACGATGCGGCTTGTGTGAGTTCGGTTGGTTACCTGTGTGATTTCATCGCGGAAGTGTGGACCTCTGGTTGGTTACCTGTGTGGTTTCAACGCGGAGGATTTTGTTGTCCGGTTGGTTACCTTTGTGGTTTCAACGCAGAGTGTGTGGGATGGGACAGAGGATCGAGGGGCCCCAGGATGAGTTTTTGTTCCTAGGAAGTGAGTTCCTTAGGAAGTGTGTGTTGTTCATTGTAGGACTCAAGCGTTGATGGGATCCGCTTGATGGTCCTATTGCATGAGAAGTCTAGGGTGATCAAGTGAGTGATGCACCACTAGCAGTTCCACCTGGCAGTGATTGCAGGTGAGGTGGCGAGAAGGCCAAGTTAGGTTGAGAAGTCTAGACGAGTCAAGTGTCTTGATTGTTGTCTAGATTGATTGTGTGATTGCTTGCTTGCTTGCTTGATTGATTGATTGTTTGTTGCTTGCTTGTTATGCTTCTGCATTGCGTGATTTGTTGGGGTGGTTTGGGGTAGAGAGATGAGATGATTTAGCATGTTAGAAGATAGCATGTAGTTAGTTACCCAACTCACTGAGTAATCCTAGATTACTCACTCCTCTCCTCCATTGTATTTCTTGTAGGGAAAGTAAGTGGGTAGAGTTGGACTAGGAAACCGGATAGGGTGTTTTCGTGCTGTGATGCAAATCCGTGTTTCATGAAATTGATGTTTTATTGATTGGATCCAACTATTTTCTTGAACGTTTTTTTTAAAGTAAACCTTGCAAGTATATATGTACTAAATTTTATAATTTAATATACACTCGGACAAGTGGTATGGTACGGTCTAGTCCGGACTAGCACAACGCCGTGCGCGTCCTATAGGGTTGCAAAGTCTGAGGGGCGTGCGTTGCAGATGGGCGCCTCCGGTGTCCCGGCTGGGGATCCTAATTCGTTGGTGGAACCTCGGCTGGATTGCGGGCGGTCGACCTACGTGACGCTCATCCGGGCTGCGCCCCGCGGTTTGTCCGGCCAAGTGACGGAGTGCGGTTTGGGGGCGTTACAGTTTCTCTCCTAATGACTTCAACGCAAGAAAAACCAACAAGCATCTTCAAATCAATAATGTTGGTCGCGTTATAAAGAAACAAGGTGAAAGTACTTGTTACATATGCGGCATGGAAGGACACTGGTATCAGACCTGTCGTATTCCAAAACATTTGGCCGATCTGTACCAAGCATCCCAAAAGGCAAAAGAAAGGGATGTTGAGACCAACCTCATCTATGATAAAGCTGGACCTTCTTTCCATGGCCTAAATGATGAACCCTATCTTGATATAGCAGATTTTCTCATTGATAATGAAAACGGAAAATCATGCGAATAAGGCCGATATGCCATGATATGCTTTGTCATAGTTTGATATGTAATTTATGTTTATAAAATATCTTTTTGGATAATAGTTTTATTGTAATATATAATAAGTCTTTTTTTGTAAGACTTTTTGTTATTACAATTAATGTTTATTTTATAAATATTTTATCTCAGAAAATGTCAAATTTTGAGATTGAGGATGGAGATATGTGTCTAGCAAGACAGTGCTACAACACACTCAATACTTAAAGAGAAAAAATAATTCTCCTCTCTCAAAATTAAAGACTCCGCTAGAAGCTTGAGCACTATATGTGGTAATGCAATATTATTATAGGCTCTGAAAAAGCCAGTTTTTCAATGCCAAGGGGGACCAAAATTTGAAATTGATGCATTATATTACCCTAAGTCTCATAGAAACTTAATTAGTTTCAGAGATATCCGAAGAAATGAATATCATATAGAGACTCTGAATAAGAATGACATTGAATATCTTTGCATAACATCTGAGGAGAAACATATATTGGAAGAATTGCCAATGTTATCCTCTGGATTGTATTGCACAAAAATAAATAATTTTTGTGTCTTATGTTACAGTAAACTCTAAGTTTACTAGTACATTTAAGATATGGCATGAAAGAATTGGATATCCTGGTTCAGTCATGATGCGAAAAATTGTGCAAAACTCTAATGGCCATCCATTAAAGAACCAAAAGATTTCTAGATCTAATGAGTTTTCATGTGATGCATGTTCTAAAGGAAAATTCATAATTCGGCCATCGCCAGCCAAAATTGGGAATGAATCACCATTGTTCTTAGACAGAATACATGGTGATATATGTGGACCTATCCACCCTTCATGTGGGCCGTTTCGTTATTTCATGGTAATGATTGACGCATCTAGTAGATGGTCAAATATGTGTCTATTGACAACACAAAACACGGCCTACGCAAAATTCATTGTCCAAATAATCAGGTTGAAAGCTCAATTCCATGATTATGCCATAAAGAAAGTCAGACTTGATAACACTGGTGAATTCACTTCACAAGATTTCAATGACTATTGTATGTCAATAGGAATCGATGTTGAGCATCCGGTTCCTCATGTTCATACACAAAATGGCATGGCTGGATCTTTAATTAAACAACTCATTGCTAGACCGTTAATATTGAGAACAAAGCTCCCAATTTCTATATGGGGTCATGCTATATTGCATGCTGCGGCATTGGACCAAATACGACCAAGCGCATATAATAACTATTCACCTTTACAATTAGCATCTGGCCAAGAGCCAAACATATCCTGTCTCCGTATTTTTGGATGTGCGGTTTATGTTCCTATAGTCCCACCACAAAGAACAAAAATGGGGCCACAAAGGAGATTGGACATATATGTCGGTTATGCATCTCCGAGTATAATTCGATATCTTGAACCGCAAACTAGTGATATGTTTATGGCACGTTTTGCCGATTGTCATTTTAATGAAGATGAATTTCCAGTGTTAGGGGGAGGAATTAAACATGTACCAAAAGACATTACATGGTATACACCATCTTTGATATATCTTGATCCCCCTACAAAAATCAACGTGAACTGGAAGTTCAGAAAATTGTACATTTACAAAGTTCGGCAAATCAATTACCAGATGCGTTCATAGATACAAAAAGGGTGACAAAGTCATATATCCCCGCTGCAAATGCACCATCAAGAGTTGAAATTCCTAGAGAGGAATTTGATGGAAGCAAAGCTGATGAACCTAAGGTTCAATTGAAACGAGGGAGGCCAATGGGCTCTAAAGATAAAAAATCCCTGAAAGAAAAAGAAAATGGGAGATGAAAAGGTTCAAGAAGAACCAAATAAAGAGAAAAATCCTCAAGATGATACAGAAAAATATGAGGTTTCTATTAACTATGTCCAAAATGGAATGTTATGGTATAGAGATGAAATCGATGATGATAATGGAATATTCTCTTTTTCTGTATCTAAAGAGATCGATCATGAAAAAGACGATCCAGATCCAAGGTCCGTATTAGAATGCCAACATATGCCTGATTGGGAGAATTGGAAAAAGGCTATGCAACTTGAGTTGCTCTCCCTCAATAAAAGAAATGTCTTTGGACCTCTTGTCACTGCATCTAAAGATGTAAAACCTGTTGGTTGCAAGTGGGTATTTGTGCGAAAAAGTAATGAGAAAGATGAAATCACACGATATAAAGCCCGACTTGTTGCACAAGGTTTATCTCAAAGACCTGGAGTTGATTATGAAGAAACATATTCTCCAGTCATGGATGCAATTACATTCAGGTACTTAATGAGCCTAACGGCTTCTAAGAATTTAGAAATGTACCTTATGGATGTAGTGACAACATATTTATATGGATCATTGGATAATGATATATACATGAAAATCCTAGAAGAATTTAAGATTCCTGAGGCATTAGACTCTAAGTCTAATGAAATTTGTGCAATTAAATTACAGCGATCACTTTACAGATTAAAACAATCTGGGTGCATGTGGTATAATCGCTTAAGCGAATACCTATTGAAGAAAGGGTATGTTAATAATGAAATACGCCCATGCGTTTTTATAAAGAAATCTCCATCGGGATTTGTGATCATTGCTGTATATGTTGATGATCTAAATATAATTGGAACTCAAAAGGAGATTGATGATGCAAGAACTCATATGAAGGAAGAGTTTGAAATGAAAGATCTTGTATAGACTAAATTCTGTCTCGGGCTTCAAATAGAGCATTTCCAAGATGGAATATTTGTGCATCAATCAAATTATACAAATAAGTTTTTAAAGCACTTTAATATGGACAAAGCGACTCCTTTGAGTACTCCAATGGTCAACGATACTGATCCATTCAGACTTTGTGAAAATAATGAGAAAATCTTGGTCCCGAAGTACCTTATATGAGTGCTATCGGTGGACTCATGTATCTTGCAAATTGCACTAGACCGTATATTGCATTTGGTATGAATCTACTTGCAAGATACAACTTATCCTCTACTCGCAGGCATTGGAATGGGATAAAAATATCTTCAAGGTACGATTGACTTGGGAATATTCTATCATAGAAACTCTTCGGTTGGTCTTGTTGGTTTTGCAGATGCAGGATATTTATCAGATCCACATAAATCCCGATCTCAAACTGGATATGTTTTCACAATTGGAGGAACTGCAATCTCATGGCGCTCACAGAAACAGACTTTGGTCACCACTTCCTCAAATCATGCAAAAGTAATTGCTCTTGATGAAGCATCGAGGGAATGTGTATGGCTCAGATCAATGACTAACCACATACAAGAATCAAGTGGAATAGTCACCAAGAAAGAGCCAACATTATTATTCGAAGACAATGCTGCTTGTGTCACCCAAATCAAAGAAGGTTACATCAAGAGCGACAGAATAAAGCATATACCTCCAAGATTTTTCTCCTACACTCAAGAACTCGAGAAAAAGAAGGAAGTTGATATTCAACATATCCGCTCAAGTGACAATGCAGCAGATCTATTCACATAGGCACTTCCGACCACCACATTGAGAAAGCATATTCACAGTATTGGAATGCGTCATCTACTAGATTTATGAAAAAGATTATACATTTCTTTTCGAGGGGAAGATTACGTTACTATACTTTTTTCCCTTGTCATGGTTTTTATCCTAATGGGTTTTTCCGTGACAAGGTTTTTAATGAGGTAGTATGTAACTCGTCAATGGTGATGGATAATCAAAGGGGAGTATTATGAAATATAATTGTGATTAATCCATCACAAGACACATGTCATTATACTTGTCCATGTAGTGTTACATAATCTTTGTAGTGTTAACACTTGCCATTACCAAAACTAATGGGTGTGTGACTCATGTGTTTTGTAGTACATTATATAAGGAAGAGTTGTAGAAGAGTAATACACAACATGTTTTCTTTGATCAAAAAGACTCCCAAAAATCTCTCTCACTCTCGTGGCTGTTCCTCCCTCTCTCTCACTTTATTATTTCTTTTTCTCTTTTCATAGTATTACAAATACATATAAGTGTATTCTAGTTATAATTCACAACAATTTCTGATTTATTTAAATTTCTTGCGAAAATGTTTATTACATCCATATCCTCATCTTCTTCTATTATTTACAGTTGTGCTACCGCCATCAATTTTCCAACAACTATGAACAACCAAATTTGAAGCTCTTAATGCTTCAACAAACCCGAATTTGTGAGCTTAAATAACACCCAATGCTATGAGAACTTCATTTTCTTCCATCTCGTCTCCATTTTAATCCAAAAAAAATTGCAAGTGCGTTCATCTTGTGATATGTCGTGATCGATTAAATTGGTGCTGGGTTTCTTCCGTGGTGACTATAGACGACATCCTCCTTGGTGCTTGACATTGCGAAACAACCACCGATAAGGTTATTTTCTGGTAGATTTCGTGATTTTTCTTGATTTTTCGTCGAAATTAGACTTCATTTGTTAGTCTAACCGTTATAATATCATGTAAAGACTACTATGTGGTCAGTTTTGTAATTTAAAATTTATCGAGTTTCGAGCCCGTAGACCAAAATTTCAGTCTCTTTAATTTTATTCAAAAACAAAAAAAAAATGATTTAGACTCCATTATAATTTTCCGTCGGATACTTCGTTTGCAGTCTACTAAGGTGTATTTTTCAAATTGACCAAATTCATCACTTTTTAGTTATGACTGTCGGACGAAGTCTTCTTACAATAATAAAAGAGTAGACTTCTAGCTTGGCTATTTTTGGGGATAACCAAAATATAAAAACATTGACCGAAATATTATTGATTTAAAATTAATTATTTGACTGCAAAATAAGTCTACTAATTAAATAAATTAAAATATTGGTCAATCCCAAATATGATCACGACAGACTGCAAACGAAGTCAACATGTCTGGAGACTTTGTTTGCAGTCTACTTGGGGAAAGTCAAACTTGGTCAATTGCAAAACTAACCACGACGAAGTCTATTTTTTCTAGTTGACGGGTAGATGAAGTCTACCAGTTAACTAGAAGTCTACTACAAAGTCAATGGTATGGTCAATTGCAAAAATAACCAGAGTAGACTAACATCAAAGTTAACCTGTTGAACTTTCCCTTGAAGTCAACTCAGTTCTATGAATTTAATTGCAAAACTGACCAAAACATTAACAAAGGAAGACCACAAAAGAAGTCAACTATCCTAGTAGGCATCGTCTGCAGTCTGCTTTGTTAAATTGTAATTGCAAAAATAGACCACAAAATAGACTTCATGTTTTTGTCTCTGCGTAATTTGATGTCTACTTGTTTGACATCAACATGAAGTCGGCAAAATTTGAAAACCAATTTATTACAAATTGGTGAATATTTTTTAAGATTTTCTTGTTGTATTATTTGTTATATGTTATGTACTTGCCTCTGTATATTTTTGACATTATTACATATTATACATAGAGAAAAATCAAGATTTTGGTTATTATAGGCAGTTATGTCATTAAATTAGACTTATTTTGGAAGTCAATATGTTGGAGTTATTTATGAAGTCGGTATAATTGAAATAGTCTTTAATTTAAAATATATAAAGATTTTTTTTTTGATTTTTTAGTTCGTGTGTTTTATATCGGTTATGTACTTGCCTCTGTATATTTTTTTCATGATAATATATTATACTTTTGGATCAATCATGGTTTTGGTTTTCTTAGGCAATTAGGTTATTGATTTAAGACTTCTACGGCTAGTCAACCATATAATGAGTATTTAACTTGCTGCTTACTCTTTCAGGTAAATGGCGCAAATACCTGTTGTTGTTTAGAGTATGGGTGACGTGAAATGGGTCTTGGCATTTTGACATGGATGGACGCAAAGGTGGGAGAATGTTTTTTTGCGACATGATTGTACATACGCTGAGCTTGTTGAAATGAATGTAGAAGATTATCTGATTGACAAGGATACCGAGATGGTTCAGTTATCGTATCCCTTAACAGAGATGATGCTTGATATGTCTATATTTTGCATCTCCTTAGCATGTATTTGTTATGCATTTAGCTAGGATAACTAGTCATTTTGAATCATTTTAGAACCTCTTTTATACACTTTGCATATTTAGGAAGTTTTTCCATCATCCTTGCATACATTGTACATTTCGAAGTATTTCAGGTGTTTAGGAGACGTCGGAGACGCAGACAATAGAGCCACTCTCAGCTGCACCAATCGAGCCACTCTCAGCTGCACCAATCGAGTCACTCTCGAGGCACCACTCGAGTCGCCACTCGATCCATCACTCGAGCCACCGGTAGAGGGATTCANAGTTTTTGCATCATCCTTGCATACATTGTACATTTCGAAGTATTTCAGGTGTTTAGGAGACGTCGGAGACGCAGACGATCGAGCCACTCTCAGCGGCCGCAATCGAGCCATCCTCAACCGCCGCAATCAAGCCACTCTCAACCTATGCAATCGAGCCACTCTCAACCTACGCAATCGAGCCACTCTCAGCGGCACCAATCGAGCCACTCTCAGCGGCACCAATCGAGCCACTCTCAGGGCACTAGTCGAGCTGCACCAATCGAGCCACTCTTGAGTCACCACTCGAATCACCACTCGAGCCATCACTCGAGCCCCCGGTCGGGGGATTCAACTTTTGACGTCTTCATCAAAGTTGTAGAGAATTGAGTCATCTTTCCAATGCCGTTTATTTCAAGTCAATCGGAGTCGTGGTTCAAGAGTTATCACCATTTAAATGGAGACATATACACCCAGCTCGAGTCGCATCACCTCCACTCGACCCCCCTCGAGTTGTATGACCTCGACTCGATCCGTTCCACTCGACCACACCCCAGGGACAGACGACACGCGATGACCGCACATGTTTGGTTTCACACGCTTCAGAAGATTCCCGAACCGACGCTCTATCTTGTCGTTTTTAAGTTTTAGGGATTCACGCGTTTTTACTATAAACACATTTTGTTAAGTCTTGTTTTGTACATCTTGTCTTTTATCTCGATTTTCTTTTGTAATGTTGACCTAGCCACCAAAAACGTACTCCGATCTTTTAATCCAGATAGCTTTGATTTTATTGAGTTTTTGCATTGGATTTCTTCTACAAAGCTGTTCTTCTCATTTCTATCTATCTACTATTCTTTGTTCAATATTTTCTGGATTTGTATCTTTGATGATGATTTTCGGATCTTAGTAGTGTGTTAGTTCTTGAGGATGAGATATATTAGGTGGAGGATCTTAGGATGTAGAGTGTTTAAGCTTTGATTGTATGATTCCCTTCTGGACTAGAGTTAGAAATACTAGTTTCTCTCTGATCAATTGGGACTAGGTTCGAGACATTTCCACACCCAAAAGGTGTTTGATGAAATGTCTGACCAACTAGTGACAGAGACTTATGTTCCTAGCCTAAGAGATTAGTTGTCTAGGATGTTTGTTGATGTGAATGAACTTGTTTGTCATGCCTGCTCGACCATGTTTCTCTAGCGAGAGCTATGTATGGAAGTGGTTGAGTCTGAGTAGCTTTTGCCAAGAGATTGGATTAGCTAAGTTGTGATGTTCATTGTTTAGGGATAATTTGCTTGTGGTATGTTAGACACTCTGTAGACTAGGATATTCCACCGACATCAATTACTCCCATCCTTAGGACTTTTCTCTTTTTCATTGATATTACATTTCCGATACTGTTTCATTTGTTCATGCTTAGAATCTTTTTCGGTTTCACTTATTCTTGTTCGCTTCTTGTCATACATTTTTGTTTCTGATTCCGTGACTCATTTCCGTTTAGTATTTTGACCATTGTAGGATTGTTAGAAAAACACTCTTTCTGAATTGGCTTAACTTGTGACTTCTTGATTGTATCTTGAGTGATAGTAAAGATTCTCAATTGGATTGACACCTTAAGTATTACAACTGCATAAGGTTAATTGAACCTGCTAGGAAGACACACAAAAATCCTAGTATCAATGCTTCAGCAATTCTCCAAGATACCCCTCTTGTCTATGTCACAAATGATAGATCAGTTCAGAACTTGATAGATTTTAGTAGTAGGAATGTTGTTCGCTTTTGCGTTTCTACGCGATGCATGGATGGACATCCGGTTAAAGAATATGTTAATGATATAAACAACTCGTGTTCTGCTGACGATGGGGAGCCAACAGATGAATTTGGTAACGATGTAGATCCAGGTGCCGAAGAATGTGCAGAAGCTTTCCATGATGATGACCATGCAGATGAGAAGCCGAAAGATGTTGATGACATGGATTTGGATTACAGTGAGTACAGGAAATTTGAAGATGAAGATGACGATGGAGATGGAGATGACCTGGATGTAGATTCTGAAGAAGGGAAACCGTTTTTTGGTGGTATTCATGGACAATTAAATAATCCATGGATAGACCAACTGAAAGTAGGTCAATGCTTTCCATGCAAAGATGATATCATAACTGAGGTGTGTTTGACCGCTGTGATGTTAAAATTCTCTTTCAAAATTAAAAAGTCCACAAAGTCTTGGTTGGTGGCAATATGCTCTGTGCCAGGATGCACATGGAGGGTCGTGGCCAGTGTGAAGAATGACCCAAACACTTTTTGGGTCACCAAATATTTGAACGTGCATACATGTTCTATTGTGGACCGCGACTCTAACCGTAAGCATTACACTCCTAAATATATTGGGAGGCGTTTTATAGACCATGTAGGAATAGTAGATGGTGTTGTCCCACAACATATCAAAGATTCAATGAGGACAATGTTTGGTATGATTTTGGATTATACAAATTTGTACAGGGCTTTACAATATGCCCAAAAATATGTGAGAGGAAGCGCCGAATCCGGATATGCGAAGTTGCCTTATTGTCTTAGGAAAATAGAGCAGTCAAACCCTGGAAGTGTCGTTGACCTTGTTGTTGATGACGAGCATAGGTTTAAGTCCCTTTTCATATCTTTCGATGCTTCAATCCGTGGTTTCAATTATGTGAGGCGAGTTATTGTGGTTGATGGGACCCATCTCACTAGCAAGTATGAAGGTGTATTGCTAGTTGCTTGCACAGAGGATGGTAACTTTCAGATATTTTCGTTGACTTTTGGAATTGTCGACTCAGAGTGTTATGCTTCATGGGAGTGGTTTTTCACCAAATTAAGTGAGTGTATCTCGGATGAATATCCATTGGTAGTAGTTTCGGATAGGCACAATTCGATAACTAAAGCATGTCGCAATGTTATGCCATGGGCAACACGAGGGATATGTTACTACCATCTCCAACAAAACATAATTTCTAATTTTAATGGAAAGCAACTGATGTACTTGGTGAAAGGGGCAGCATATGCATACACATGATGATTACAACCGCTAGATGGTCTCACTTACTAACGTAAATCCGGCCCTTGCAGCGTACTTGAATGAGGCAGATCCAGCTTTATGGTCTCGAGTTTACTGTCTAGGAGATAGATATAACATCAAGACTATTAACATTGCGGAATCTATCAACTCCATGCTAAAGAAAGCCAAAGGTTATCCCATCACATATCTCATTGAGTTTATTACGAAAAAGTTAGGTAGGTGTTATTGGAAAAGACGAGAGGATGCACTGAATCTGACAACTACTTTTAGCCGGGGTGTTGAGTACTTATTGGCCGTAAGGGAGCATTACCCAGATATGATGATGGTCGAACGCATAGATGGTTGACGTTTCCAAGTTAAGGGAGGGCAACGTGACTGTATGGTTAACTTCGAAGCAAAATCTTATTCATGCGGGGTGTTTGATGTTGAGAAAATACCTTGTTCACATGCAATTAAGGCTGCCAAGTCAAATGGTTGGCATATGTCTACCGTGACCGATCCTTACTATAGAAAAGATTTTGTATATGCGTCGTACGCGACTAACATCATGCCCAATGTCGAGCACGATCCAATTGGGTCAGATGTCCGATGTATACCTCCCGTACCGAAGCGTCAGCCTGGCTAGAACTATTACGTAAAAAAGGGAGCAAGCCGAGAAAGGCTCAGAAGCCATATGCTTGTTCAAAATGCAGGCAGCCTGGACATACTCGACCTCATTGTGTGAGTAACATTCACTTGACTATTTTTAATGTTTTGTGGATGCTCGTCGGTTATACTAACAAGTATTTGTTCAGGTTGCTGAAGACGGAGAGTAGAAGTTGACTTCCTCGTGAAATCTACTAATGAGAATTTCCTTAGCAGTAATTTGTCTTTGTAATATTTTCGGGATTATTCCACGTGTTCAAGTCGACATTATTAAAGATAGTGTTTGCCTGTCATTTTCTCCTAAGGGGATTTCATTTTCTTCTCTTCTTCGTCAACTAGCATCAGATAGAGAATGATGAGTCAAATTTCGGGGTCAGAGTCTGATACAAATTCGCAAATACAAATTCCTGGTCCAATCTGCAACTACTGCGGTAGATCGACGATACTTGTGAAATCATGGACCGATGCAAATCCAGGAAGAAATTTCTTCAGATGCACTGTTCATGGGTTTTCCAATTGGTCAGACGAAGAACCATCACTTGGTTGGCAAAAGTGGAGCTTATTGGAGGCGAGGGAAGAGATTCATCGGCAGAAGGAAAAAATCAAGGTACTTAAAAAATCTATAAGAGCAATGAATAAACAAGTTGTTAATGGTTTGGTGAACTCTGAGTTGGTTAACAAATATGAGGAAGATAAGAAGAAGTTTGAATGTGATGTGATGGTAGCTAATGACAGGGAAAAAATGCTTCGACAATTCATGGTATTGTCTTGGATAGGTTTCATTGTTGTCATCGCCATGATTCTTGGGATGGGTATGAAATAGGTTGCAGTAGAAGTTTCCGAATTAACTTCAATCAGATGTCTACTAAGCTTTCGCTACTTGTATCTCTTTTTCTACGACTTTTTTTTTTTTGGTTTTTTTTTTAGGTCTGCTACGCTATTTCACCCTGTTTTAAGCTTAACGTTTGAAGTCACAAGAATGTAACGAGAACTGCCAAAAAATACCAATATTCCACATAAACCTAGAAGACAACAAGAGCAATCATCCTAATACATTAGAGTTTAATAAGGAGGATCCCACAAAAAATTTCAAGATCCTGCCCATCATCCGAGTTTAACAAGAAGGATCCCACCCACAAAATATCAAGATCCCCCAACAGAAAGAAAACATCATCCTAATAAGTCATACATAAGTCATACATAATTAGTTTAAGTTATTGAAACAAATTTCTTAGTTAGTCCCGGATTGGGGGAGGATCATAGAGCCCAAAGTCTTCGACATAGTTCTGCTCATTTGGTCCACGGCATTCAATCTCGTGAAATAAGTCACAAGCCAGCTTCTCCCTTATCCATGTGATGTTTGCGTTGCACAAAGCAGGAGGGAAGGTTATTCTGTGGGCATGGCATTCTATGTACTTCAAAGTATAAACACCACAGTCACCTGGCTTCCTGTTCAAAGGCACTCCCTTTATAACCCGCTCATGTGTGAACTTCTCGTACGAGTACATTTGTTTGTGGTCATGGCTGGCTAACTCCCACAGCACGTAAGAAACCATCACGGCAATAGGCTCAACTGCAGATGCAAGCTCTTCGTCGTTGGTGACACTTGGAATGTTGTCCCAGACGATGATGTGTCTCATTGGAATCGAGATCCACAAAGCAACCTAGTTTGTCGATTTGACGTTTAGCAGCGCGTATAAGTCGTCCACTTCCAGACTCCTCTGTCTGTTAGTCTGAGCATACGGTGGATACTCCCCTGCGTGGTAGCTGAAAGCACCGGCAGGCAGAAGTTTTCCAGATCCATTAGCGTGTGGCTCAGACTTAACAAAATCAAAGTACTTGGATGTCCACAGATGAGTGAACATTGCGTCTAGGAAGGCAACTATATTTGATTTAAACAACTGTGGATGCAGTGTGTATCGATGTCTCAATAGATTCAGACCGGCATCCATGTGATGGATATGAGTTTGAAAACGAAGTTAAAATAATATTGAAGATTGTCAAAGTAAATCTTATAAGAAGTTTTCTAGTAGACTTACCGAATCTCGTAGCCACTGGGTTCTTGTTTGCAGTTCGTACCACCATAGAAAATTTCAAGATTTATCTGAAACTTTGCTCTTGAAAGTCCTGCGGGTGAAGAAAATGATTTGGAAACATGTAAGTTATTAGAGGTTTCGAAACATAGAATGGTTTGGAAACATAGAAGGTTGTTAACTTACGGATCTTTCTTTAAGAAATCAAACAAAATCTTCTTCTTCTCCTTGTCTGCTTTCTCAATCTGATTGTATGCAGACGTAGCTGTTAGAGCCTTGAAGCCAACCTCTTAGCCCTTTCAGCCTTGCCATGTGCCGCAATTCTAGCAGCTTCTATCCTCGGTTCTTGTTTCTTAGCTCTTGCAGACAAGTCAGCTACAGTTGGGATTTCTGTTCGAAGGAACATAGCTGGATCTGAATCAGTGTCAGATGATTCAGAGCTCACTACCCAAGGCACCTTCGTATCCGTTCGAGCAACAAATGGAAGTGGTTTATCTTTCATACTTGAAGATTGACCTGGCTTGTTCTATAAATTCCGATTTAAAAGTTATATGATTATTGATGAA
This sequence comes from Camelina sativa, assembly GCF_000633955.1. Lineage (NCBI taxonomy): Eukaryota > Viridiplantae > Streptophyta > Magnoliopsida > Brassicales > Brassicaceae > Camelina > Camelina sativa. The sequence goes on from NC_025696.1 coordinate 15,954,620, forward strand.
AACAAACAAATAATATTAAAGTTGCAGCATATGTTTAAAAGTCTCGAATAAAACAAAGACAATATGATTATTGAAGTCTACTTCACATCAGGAAGTCTACTTGATACACTTGATATTGTCTGCGAAGTTGACAACTTCTGGAAGTCTATTTTTTCTTCGCCTTGTACCTGGTATTGTGATTGTGAGGGATCGTAGTAGGAATTTGCAAGTGTTCAGAACTAACCATATCCGTTTTTTGATTGACAGACTCTTCATTTTTCCCAGTTGCTTCTTGAGTGGCAGTCTGTTCCTTTGATAAAGGATCTGCCTCTGACTTACTAGTTACATCTCCCTTCACTTTGGTAAGATCCGAAGCCAGATTTTCAGTCTTCTCATTCAGCATGTCAAACCTTGAATCAAAACTGCTGAATCCGTCCTTAATCTCTTGAAGCACAGCTGCTCCCCACATGCCGAGCTCTTCTTAATAGAATCCAGGAGATTAAAATCCTGGTCAGTTGAAGGACCTGGACAATGCCTCTTCCCACTTGGTTCACCATATGTACCGGCTCTTTTCTTCTCACCCTTTTCCTCCTCCTCCACCTTCGCATTGTTGGATTCATAAATACCGTCCGTCTCCCACAAACCTCTCCCCCACTTCCATGGACCAAAATCCCCATCGAACACTCTCAAAATATTATCAATTTTGCCATCTGCTTCATCCTCTTCCCAAACAGGGCTAATCATGCCACCAATAGTTTTAAAGTGATTGAAACGGGTCTACATTTGATATAAAACAGTGTAGTTGTTCAAATCTAACACGATAGTGGTTAAGAGTGTTGTTAATAGACAAATCTAAGATAGTAGATAAACTATATGCGTATCTGTTTTAGAATGCCCTCTTTGACATATTTTCTACCACGAGAACCGCGGTAAGCAAGCAACGGTAGAGTTGGTTTATTAGGCAACGGGTCGTCAAATTTCTTGGCAAAATCTGGCATAGATTCGTACACCCAAATCTGCAGAGGTTTGACAAATCCGTCTATTGTGTAACTCTTGTTTCTGTCCTTCTCCTTCACAGACTGAATGAGATTCTTGAAAGCAACTCTTCCCCAGGGATAATCAAGAAATGCATCTAAATCCATGACTAGCCTAGCCATATTTAGACGGGTGGGTGTTGAGGGTTTTCTAGCTTCTATAAACCCATCGTAGATGGCTTATTAACCCAATCTAATACGATCTACTCTATCCCAAGAGTAAGCGTTCTTACATGCTGCAACGAGTTGCTCAATACTCGGACCACTATCTTAACTGACTCCAAAATTCTCCCAAAACTCTTCCATCTCGTCTGTAAGTTCAATCTGTGGCTGCTCCAAGGACTCGACATCTTCACAGTTAAGTCCAGTGATGGCTTCAAACTCATTCAAAGAAAATCTTAACGGGTTAGATCCAACCAGACTTCATATCTCGTACTTTTTGTTGCAGACTATCTGAAAGCTGAGCATACGGTGAACCAGTCTGGAAGCCCATCCGAATTGGAGACGGTTGAACTGTAAGAAGACACCCAGTCGAGAGTCACGAACCTCATCCCATTCATCCGTTTTGAGAGCTTTGTACAGTTCATCAAACAGCTTCATATCGTTGCTGTAATAGCCGATGCTTTTACGCGGAAACGGTTCCTCACCCTTTGTGTAAAACCTCCGAGGAAATTCTGGATTGTTCGCCTCCTCCATTTTGCAAGATAAGATTAGGTTTGGCGGGAAATTAGAAATTGAGAGATTGAGATGGAAGAAGACAAATACAATAAGTCTACAATTGAATTGAAAAAGATGTCTAAAATCGAAATGAAAAAGAAGTCAACCTTTAGTTTAATCGAAGAGGAAACGGCGGCGAAGACGTTGCAGCGAAGATGAAGCGGCGGGGTTGAAGAATACAGAGTTCAGCGATATATGGTACAAAGACGTTAAGCAAGGTAAGCAAAAAGACAATCCGAAAGATGGAGATTTAAGTTTAACACGAAAAGAAATGGGAAAATCAACCGTTAGTGATAAGCGGAAGAGATAAGCGGAATAGAAAAGTTGACAAGAATATGAGCAAGACGGAATCAAAGATAACTATAGTTGTTATCATGGTTTTAAGTTGTGCAAAATTATAATAATTATAATAATCCCGGTTTTAAAAAACCAATTCCTGGTTATTTGAAACAGTACCAGAAAATTATTGATGAAAATCGATTAAAACCGGATCCCGCTTATCGGTAAACCAATTCCCGCTTATCGGTAAATTAAACAAATATATATATATTACCGCCAACTAACGTCAAATCAATTTATACCTTGTAATGATTATGTTGATGACTTCTCTGACAGACTTTTCCATGGGAAACTGAACCGTCTGCAAATCAATCAAATCAAATTAATATTTGTACTAATTATGCTGAAGACTTATTAGGAAGACTTCTTCCTGGGAAACTAAACCGTACTTTAAACTGCAAATCAATCTAATCAACCAAATTAATACATCGTTAACGACGATGAACGAGTTTCTAACTTTCTATGATATAGGGACAAAAGTTGCGGGTGAATATAGAATTCTACACTTATAAGTATGAAATGAAGTGATATAGAAACTTTCTAAGAATAATTATCCAACCGTGAATGATTTCAGTCTCCGATTCTTCGTGGATGTGATGATTTAGATTGACCGATAAAGGTACTGAAAGACATTCAATCTCCAATTCTCCGTCGTGAAGATGAACTACTTTTTCGGTTGCAGTTTTAAAATAATCAGAAGGCCCATGACTTGGTTTATATATATGAGACGAAACGGTTACAATGAACAGTTACATATAATTAATTAATAACGCAAACTATCACGTCGTAAATCATTAACGAGTATACTTCACACGCAGACTTCATCGCCTGACTTCTTTACTCACATTGTACGAATGACTTCATAATCTAAGTTTTAAGTCTTATGTAAATGGTTGAAGTCTACTAAATAAGTCAACTACTGAAGTCAACAAAGTTGTCCAAATATTATAGAAACTGAAGCAAATTCACAGATTACAGACATAAATACGCCATTCAAATAAACAGACACGATAAAGAAAGGTTCACAGATTTTAGTGAAAGATCTACGAAACCAAAGAGATAAATACAACAATGAGGATTATACCGGCGATTAACACATACTCGACCACCCAGCGTACACGACGAACTGACAGACGTAATTTCTTCATCTGATCTTTCACCTTGTATAGCTCCTGCTGAACCCATAACATATCTTCATTTTCCTGGATGGCTGTAATAGAATCCCTTTGGTCAGCAAGTCCACCTCGTATTGCTTGAAATTCTTGCATAATAGCCTCATCCCACTATTTCATAATATGGTCCTCTCCATCCTATACAAAGAAATAAATATACCCATAAGAATATTATTTATACTCAAATAATAATTATACCAAACGAATAAACCACCACACAGTCTAACAACCTCATAGTTATTGCATCCAAAGAAAATCCTTCCAGGATTGTCGGCTGTAGTGGAACATTTCATAATGGTTTCCCTTCCGCATAAACATTTGTCAGGAATTCCAACTGTCATGCCAAGAAAGTTTACTTCGGGTGGACCTTCACTCCATACTTGCAAAGAACTAGAAGATGGCTGAGTGTAGCTGTGTAACCCCATATCTGTGTGCAAAATGAACAAAAAACGATGAGAACATATATATTTTTTGAACAAAATTAGCTAAAGCGTTACAAAAGCAAATCGCCGACGAGAATGATGAGAATACTTATCTGAGATGTCCTTGAGTTTTGAAGACGATAAATGATGAGAATACAATCTGAATTCTTGAGCGCAACAATATCAGAAATTTTTGAGAGAGAAATTTTGGAGAGAGAGAGAGAGATCACATAAAAAACTAGGGTTGAATTACAGAAAGAAGTATATATATGGTTAAATTATCCGGTTAGGTTAAAATCAAAGAATCGGTACGCATTCGGTTAGGTTCAGCTATCGGTTTGGTTAAATTATCGGTGAAATTAAGATAATATAATATTAATGGTTGATGGCATAACAAAGTTAACCACCAATAGTCTACAGAGAAGTCTACTTAAGCAAACTCTAAATCAAATAATTTTAGCCTAATCAATCTTTTCTCCCTTAATTTTACTGGTTTATATGTAAATTTATTTTAATTCAATGCAGGAAGTCTATGTGGTTATTATTTGATCAATTGGTTTATCAAATTATTTTTTATAATTTTTTAACTAAAATTTAAACTATAATTAAGGAGTAGACATATTTTTATGTCTTCTTGTTGACGTCAATTTGTAATCCACCTTAAAAAAAACTATTGCAGACTTCCTCCAGGTTACATCTGTCATTTCGGCTTCTGTTTTTTGTTTGGTCGTAAGGGAGTCAACTGTAATTTCAGTACCCTTAGTGGTTATGTTTCTCAAATATCGAATATGGGGTCTACTATTGCATTCAAGACCAAATAAAGGTCTACAAAATGAAATTGTCCTTGAAAGATAGTAATTAAAGAGAAGATAGTTATAATATATCTTGAAAATCAATTTATAGTCTAATATGTGTTGTATGTGAGCCAGTAAAAGGTGAAAAGAAAGTATAAATGTCAAAAGGCAACTAATGCATTATAGATAATGATGAAAGAATTATAGCTATAATTGTTTGAAAATAAATTACTAAAAATTAAACAGATAATAATGCACATGTCGAAGTTAAAATCTTTGACATCTTATTCATTGTGTGAAAAAAAATGAGTTTGTAGAAAAATAAATGACATACATTATTAAATAGATTATTAGATTCCAAGTCGGGCTTAACCATTTGGTCATATAATCATGGAAAGTGAGATAAGATAGACATACTCATGAATTAGTCTAGAATTCTTTAATGGTACGCTGCACTTGCTTTGATGGGTAAAACAAGCTCGGTAAAGATGTTATAACGATATGATATTATATATGTAACTTTACACTAAGTAATGTTCATGAGATTTGGTATATTTAGATTTTATATCTAATAGTGTCATGTTAGTATCAACATCTAATAATAATTGATATATACAATTAGGTCAACAATCCATAATCAACATCAAACCCTTTACAGACTGTTTTCATATAATATGAATAAGAAAAAAAAATTTAAGATAAAAAATCATGAGGTAATCATCAATGCGGTTTATTTTCCTGCGAATTTTTGAGGTGATTTTAATTACCACATAATATATATCAAATTATTTATTTGTTAAGAAAAAATTATCGTCAACAATATATGTTTTATATCACTTAGTAACATAAGTTCAATGTTTATATAAATTTATACTCAAAAATTTAAATGATTCTATTTGAGCTATAGAATTTATATTGATATAAAATGTTTTATGTAAAAAGCATGTGTGTGCACGAGTACAAATTCTAATTTATAATATTTTAAAACATTCTATAAAGTTTAAATATTTATAATATTTTAAAACATCTTCTAAAGTTTAAATATTTATAATATTTTAAACATTCTATAAAATTTAAATATTTATAATATTTCAACATTTTAAAAGTTTTAATATTTTTAATATTTTAAAGTTAAAATTTAAAAACTACGATATTTTAAAACTTTTTAGTGGACTGGATACATCAAAGCAAAATCAAATTGCTGAGATTGAAGAAAAAGAGAATGCATTAGCTTTGGAGTGCGAGGACAAAGAGAATGCTACTATTGCAACGGCTGTCGATAGAGAAGATATTTCTGTAATAAAGGTGAGTGGACAGAACAAAGCAAAGCAATGTATGACTGTGGAGACTGAAGACAAGGAAAATGCATTACCGTTGGAGTGTGAGAACAAAGAAAATGCTACTAATGCGACGGATGTAGTTGATAGAGAAGGCGATGATAAGGAAAATTCTTCAGCCTTGGACAATAACAGGTACGGAAAGTGTTGGTTGTTTGCTCTACTTTGGGTTCTCTTTAGCTCATCACCTCACAAATATACAAATTCTCAAGGAAGCACACACGGAGAAGAAACCACAGTGTACTCTTGCCAAAGAAGAAGCTGTAAGCATTATGGGGTTCCATGGTGAAAACATGGGTTCAAAACATCAGCTAGTTCGAGTAAGTTCATCGTGTGAGTGTTTCTTTTGGTGATATAATAATCTCCAACTTGCAGGTAGAGAAGAACACAACTTCCCGGCTAAAAGCTCCAAGAGCCACAACACTTGTCTCTGAAAACATGATTAATGGAAAGAGGTAAAAACTGCTTGATCAGAAAGACAAAGTATAATGTATAACTTGAGCGAACATGGCAAACGAGTCTTGACTTGTCATAGCAGTTACCTTTTCTCGCAATGTAATCTGAAAATTTTGTGCATTTTCTCAGGGTTGCATCAGGTAGAAAGAAGCAAGTGGCAGCAAGGAAAGGAGATGAAACCGTGGAGGAAACCTCACAGATGGATGGAGAATCTAAAGAAGTTGCAGTCATCAACAAACCTTCTGTTTGTGTTCTTGCTTCAGGGGAGAAAAGACCTGCAACTGTCCCAAAGGGACCAAACTTCCATAGTATTCATCTCCCAAAGAGCTGTACAAAGAGATTGGCATCACAAGTCCAAGGTCGATCGGCTTTTTATAAAATATCTGCAGTTTAATTCACACGGAGAGTCTTGTAAGTTTGGTTGATTTTTGATAATTAACAGAAGTGAGATTGTGTTGTTGTCTATAATTAAACACTTGCTCAGTTTCCAGATTGATCAATACAAAAAATGTTTAAGCTAACGGAATCCTGGTTGGATGATGAAACGTTCACTGAAATGAGTGTTAACTTGTACTTAAAGCATCAAGTAACTTGAACAGGTAAAAATGATTTGAGGATTGCCGAGATGTTTTAACGGAACCTATTAAATCAACTAGGTGAATACCCGCAAGCCGCAAATAAAGATTTCCAACATTATGTAATCATATCATAGTTATTAATGAAATCACAATGTAAAGAAAGAGAAGTGATCAAACGATTTAAAATAGTGTTGAAGCCACGCATGCAGTAAAAAGATTTCCAGTAGACCTGCGGCTTAGATATCTAGCTCTGTCCTGACTCTTTTAAGGGCCAGGCTAACCTTCACTTTGTTTTTAACCATTAAATCGACCATCAAATGATTTATCTATGCCACTTATATTGTACTTCTCGTACACATTTATCCAATTTTCCCACCACCAAACTTTTGCTTGTTGCGCCACTCTTCGGCTACAAATAACCACTCATTGTTAGATTGAATGATATGAATCCTATGTGTACGTAAGAATATTCATATTTCACATTACCTGAACTCCAAACGTTTGAGAACTACAATTCTGCCACTGAGGATGCCAAGTGTTATATACACGCCTTCTTCACACTCGATCTTTTTCTCCTCCACTTGAGAAGCACTCACTATAGATGTTGGGCCCTGAAAATCAAATGATAAGTCACGACTGGTTCGAATCCAGTGATGCACAATTTTGTCTCTTCGGAGGCTTGCGTCCAGTTTTTTTCGAGACTGTGGATTTGAACATTTTCCATCCGTTATACCTGCAGGCATAAGTGTTTCAGGGACTTATATCAGCCAGAATTGTAATTAAGTGCAGATTACAATATCTCCATGCAAGTTTTAAAATATCACTTCCCTTACCATTGGGCAAATGCGCACCGTAATTTTTGAAAAGCATCTCACTCACAGGTTCATTTCTCATATTGCTTGCGTCCATGTTTTTTCGAAGCTCGGAATTTGAACTTTGTCCATACGTTAAATCTGCAGGCATAGAAGTAAGGGTGAAAAATATTTTCCACATGCAAACGTACGCTAAAAGATTGGTACGAATTCCAAAAGTTATATACACACACACACACCTGGTTCACACTCGGTGTTTTCCTCCTCCACTTGAAAAGCTTTCGTTAAGGATGTTGAGAAATCTTTTGAGAATTCATTATTGGTTTTGTATCTTCTGAGGCTTGCGTCCATGTTTCTTTGAAATTGGGAATTCGAAGATTCCCCATACATTAAACCTGCATACATAGCTAATGTGAAGCAAGAGAATTATTCATTGTGTGATGTGATATAGTTTAGTATACATTTGGATTTGCATCCAAATAAATCATCTAGATGCAAATACCAAATTAGAACAAGTAACAACATAGGGTGTACGTGTATTTCATTCATATCCAGATAAAATGGAGAAATGAACGGGCCAGTACGAAAGACTTATAATCAATGATTCTAATTCCAATGCTAATACTATCTAGCTCCGAGCCATTTTTTATATTATCAATTTCGTCACGCAATACCTTGATCTTTGCCGTTGGGATCTAACCCAGCATAGCAAACTTTATTTCTTTCCTCAAAATTACCACCACCACCAGTTGATCTATCCATGCCACATATAATATTATACTTCTTGCACACTCTTGCACAATTCTCCGACCACCATGCTTCTACTTGTTGGGCCACTCTTCGACTGCAACCAATAACTTATTGTTAGATTACTAGCTAGTTAAGATTCTAAAGACTACGTAATATGAAAAAACAAGCGTAACATTGTGTAAGATTCCACATTACTTGTAGCTCAAATGTTTGAGATCTCTCGTTCCGTCACTGTTGACATTAAGTAATATAGACACGCCTAGTGCTAAGTGGATCCACTCTGCTTTCACTTGATAAACACTTGAGCTTGCGTCCATGTTTCTTTGAGGCTGGGAATTTGAACCTGCATGCATGCATATATATATGTGTGTTAAGTTGAGGGAATTATCAGCAATAATTGTAATTCAAGTGTTAACAACACTATCTCCATGCAATTTTTTATATTGATTCCCTCACCATTGGTTAAACACGCAATGTAATCTTGATCTTTGCCATCTAACCCATCATATCTGATTTTTAGGTTGCTCTCATTACGAAACTCCGATAGCATCTTCACCCACTGTTCCTTGTCCCATATCCTTCTAAAAGACGAACCGATGTGCTTGAGAGCATTAGGACGATTACCCGCAAGCTTTGCCGCTTCAGCTGCAAGGTTGCTGAAACCATCAGGTGGATAGTTTTTCTCGAAAGCATATCGACAAAACATTTGAAGAGCCAGTTCATCTGATGGGAATTCCACATCATAAACTTGTTGAATCTTGTGAGCCCTGAGAAGTTCCCTTTTCTGAGTAATCACAACGATTCTGCTCTCAGGTCCAAACCACCTGATTCGTCCTACCAACGTTTTTAGTAGCTCTAGTTCATCAACATCATCAAGAACGATAAGAACTTTCATGTGCTTTAGTCGTTGCTCCACGGCACCACATTGCTCTATCTTCTTTATATTCTTTTGACAAAGAATTTCTGATAAAAATTGTTTTTCCCAACACAACTTCTGGTCATAGTCGCTCCGCAATGTTCTCTTATATGCTACGAAAGCCCGATCCTCGAACTGCCTAATGAGTTTGATGTATAGAGCTCTTCCTATGGTAGTCTTACCACTTTCAGGAGGTCCACAAATCCCTATCATTCTCGCTTCCTTGGAGTTGAACCGCAACATTGATATCAATGTCTCTATATGAGCTTCAATCCCAACGATGTCTCTAAAATTATCTGATGGGGTAATAAGTTTGTTTGAAACATCGTTGGCAATATTTTCAACCATTTTTGCTTCGCTAGGCCTACATAACAATAATGATACGAGACTATGGTTAGGTTGATTAGGATATATGGTTAGGACATTATAATTGATTAATGGTTTACTTATTATAATTGACTAGGACTCAGACCCCCGCGATGTCGCGGGGGGAAGTACTTTAGAAAAAAAAAATTAAAATATAAAATTATACGTTATGAAATTATTTGAATGCAATAGAATAGTTTGAATACATAAAAATTAAACATACTGTTATTAAAAACACAACCATCAAAATGAAAACTTATAACAAAAAATATTATGTAGAATAGACGCAACTTTGCAAAACATATTGTTTAAAATATTATAAATATAAGATATTTTTATGAAGAATTATGGTAAAGAGTAAAATTAAAAAAAATTATTATGACAAAATGATCCTAATTGAGAATATTGAACTAATGGTTGTAATGAGTAAATGTATTTTTCTATTAAATAATTATAATTAAAAATATATTTAATAATAAGTGAGACTGTATCAACGAAAAAAATTAAAATTAAAATACACAACTCTTAACACAAAATAAAATAAATTTTAAATATTAAAATAGTTTTTAACAAAAAAATTACGATAAATAGATGCAACTGTAAATTCTATATTAAGTTTTATTAAATTTCTATATTACTATAATCATTTATAAAATTTTAGTTAGATTATAGAATAACATTGAATATTATATATTAATATTCAAGATTCAATAGAAGAAGAAAAATTTGTTTCAACAAACGATGATTTGTTAGTTATTAATGAAGAGATAAATATATAGAAAGTTCAAAAGATATAACTATTTAAATAGACACACCTATTAGAACGATAAGTTGTGATGAAAAAATATGAATAAAATATAGTGAAAGATACAACTCTACAATGAACAAATACAACTGTTTGAGTTTAAAAAAATAATAATAAAACTATTTTTTACAAAAAGTACTATGAGAAGTCGCAACTGTTGTTCGCATTTATTCAGTTTGTTATTAATATTTTTAAATATTAAAATATATTTTTTATCGAAAAGTTACGATAAATAGACGCAACTGCAAATTCTATATTAAGTTTTATTAAATTTCTCTATTGATATAATCATTTCTAAAATTTTAGTTAGACTATAGAATAACATTGAATATTAGATATTAACATTCAATTATTTAGATTTAACATAAAATGGAAAAAAAATTTCAACGAACTTGTTAGTTAATGATGAAGAGACAAATATAAAGAAAATTCAAAAGGCATGACTATTTAAATAGACACACCTATTAGAACGAAAAGTTGTGAAGAAAAAATATAAATAAAATATAGTGAAAAGACACAACTCTACAATGAACAGATACAACCGTTTGAATTTAAAAAAAAAACAAATAAAAACAAGTTTTTTACGAAAAGGTATTACGAAAAGTTGCAACTGTTGTATTTGCACTTGATTATATCTACAAACTCATATAAATTGCTTTTAAATAGAAGACATATTTATTACCATATTCAAAAGTCAAATCCAAAAGCTCACTATATAATCCATCTAACTCTTCGGAAAAAACTCTAGGTATTTTCATTAAATTTTTATGTATAAAATTAAGTAAAAGTTGTAAATTAGATTCATCATTCCAAAAATCTTTTGTTAAATCAAGAATTGGAGGAATTTCTTTACTTTTAAAAGAATGAGTGCTAGAGAATAATTTAGAGAGCTGTAAAAACCATTGAGATTGATATTTTATATTATTTTGTGTCATGACAAAAAAAAATGAAAACAATTCAAACAGACAAATATATATAGATTTCAAAAGATACGAATATTCGAATAGACACAACTCTACAATGAACAATTGCAACTTTACAAAATAAACTGTTACAATGAACAATTGCAACTTTTTGTAAAATATACAATTCAAATTTTCTACAGATTTTTTTAGAAAATTATCCAAAAGGTAAGATTGAAAAACCACAACTTTTAGTGGCATTTATTCGGATTGCTATTATATATAGATGAATTTTTTGACTTTTAAAAGAATGAATGTTAGAAAATAATTTAGAATGTAAAAACAGTTGAGATTGAAATTTTAGTTGATTTTGTTTCATAGCAAAAAAAATGAAAACAGTTCAAATAGACAAAAAAATATATATATATATATATATATATAGATTTCAAAAAATAAGAATGTTCCAATAACACAACTTTACAGTGAACAGTTGTACATTTTCATAAATAACCGTTTTAATGATCCATCACGACTTTTCAGAAAATATCCAAAATGTACGATTGAAAAAACACAACTGTTGGTCGCATTTTTCAAAAGGTACGATTGAAAAAACACAACTGTTGATCGTATTTTTCAGATTGTTATTATTATATAGAAAGGTACGATTGAAAAAACACAACTGTTGGTTGCATTTTCCAAAAGGTACGATTGAAAAAACACAACTGTTGGTCGTTTTTTTCAGATTGTTATTATTATATAGATTAATGGTTTACTTCTAAAGCTGATGTGTTGTGTTTATAGAGCTCCTATACATTTTTTTAATAAATATTCTTACTTTTTATTGTTATTTACATAAACATGCTACTGAAATAATATGAGTTAATATTTTTCTATTAGTTTTTAAATATGAAAGATTTAATCAACTATTAAATCTGAAAATGTATTTAATTATCATTTTCATAACCTATTTACTTATTAAAAGTAAATTACATTTCACAAACAAGAAAAAAAAAACTATTCACTTATTTATCATTTTTATTGTTTTTCTCATTGTATTTTTAAACTTAGGATCAGTTTAAATTAAATCAATTAGTTTAAAAATATTATTTTATCTGTTTAATGGTATAGTGATATAGATAATAATGTGAAACATAAAATATGTGAATTTGATTTTTAGAAATACAAAAGACATCAAAACTTTCTACACCACCTCAAAATTCTTTTCCAAGTTCAAATATTTTATAGATGAAACATATTTTACAGAAAATAAATGCAATTTTGAATAAACGAAAAACACTTTACTTACATATTTTGTTTTATACAAACAAATCTTAAATCTCAAATAATAATTTACTCATAATATTTTATTTAAATATATTTATTCCGCACATATTGCGGATTGATGATACCTAACTAGTTCTTCTTTATACATTAGAGTTATGATTAAGTTGTATGAAACCTATATATATATATAAAGGGTCTCTATCAATTAATTAAAGAACAAACCCCAAGAATTAAACTTAATCTTTAAGGGAGAATTAGGGTTAAGAGGGAGGTAACCTTTCATATTCTTCTTAATTCACAAGGAAAGAAAGGTTCATAACAAATAACAATAGCCAATTCTAATCAAGGAACATCCCTAAAAGCATAAACTAATTCTGAGATGTAAGCTAAAATATATATAAATAAAAAAAAACATAATTACCAGTTCCGAAGATCTTCTCCGGCAAGATTTGCAACCTCTGCTAGAGCTCGCATCCATTTTCGTATCTCATTCTCTGTTCTGCCGATGCAGGTCTCTCCAAAGACCTTGCCGAACTGTCCCGTCTGTTTTCTAACATGAGAAGGATCTACTTTGTAGAAAATAGGAATCACCATTTGATCAAACTCCTCATGGCACTCTCGGATCTTCACCAACTCATCTAAGCACCACTTGGAAGAAGCATAGTTCTCAGAGAAGACGACGATCGCGATCCTCGATTCTGCTATCGCCTTTAAAAGCTCCGGGTTGATATCGCGGCTTCTTTCGATCCTGTTGTCGTTGAATGTTTTTATAAACTTGCGATCGAGTTCCTTACGAAGATGGCTGACTAATGACTGGCGGACATCTTCCCCTCTGAAGTTGGGGAAAACATCGTGTCTCCGGGAACGAGAAGAAGAAGAAGAAGAAGAAGAAGAAGAAGACTTCATGGATAGCTATAGAAAGAAAAACACATTTCCAAAAGGGAAACCATTCTGAAGTTTATATACAGATATGGAAAAGATGAAGACGACATCAAGGTTGAATCCACTCAAAAGCCAAGTTGAGCAAAGATTTCTCATCCTATAGCAATTAGGGCCACATCCTATAGCGATTAGGGCCACATCCTATAGAAAATAAGGCCACATCCTATTCCTCTATACGTATGTGTTTAGAAAATAACGGTTCATCAACACCACCCAAAAAAAAAAAAAATCAATTCATTTCAGGAAGATAAGCTTTATTTTGCAGTATGTGTTTTTTTTTTTTTTTGACAGAGTTGGTCTCTGTTCTTGAACTGGTTTATATTATTTTTGAAGTTGGAAAACAAAATTTTAGTTAAATTTCTAAACTGAACTATAAGTCTCATTTATTTAAGTTATTACCAATTTGCAAAATCTTATATAAGTAAAATTCAAATTTTGGTAGATGTTACCAAATTAATATACCTTGCACTACTCATAATTATGACATTTACTTGAGATAATTTTGTGTTTACTTTCAATTTTTTTTTGTGCGTGTTTGTGGCCGTTTTTTTAAATCTTGTCCAGTTATCACTATTAATGACATTTAACCTATGGACTATAATTATTATAACCTATACTGATTGCAATCATTTTATACACCTGGGTTTATAACAAAAAAAAACATGTGAATTAGTGCTTTATTGTGATTCATACATTGTCACCATTCAGAGCCTAAATAACACTTTTAGTTACACTAGAGTCTAAAACGTAAATTCAGTACGTAATAGAGTTCCTTCCTACAACTTCTTAAGTTTACAATACTTCATTTTGAGTTCAACCAGTTACTCCATTATAAAGTTAGAAAAATAGCCATTCTCATTCCAATGTAGCTAAAAGATAGCTGTTAACTTTTAGAAATTGGAGACTAAAAGCATCCCTTTCCATATAGATACAATGGTTCGTTGATCTATGTGCGCCAATGATCGTTGATTTCTGGTGTGTTAAACGCTAAAAATCATGCCTAGCTCATTTTTTATGGGTTATAGAGAATTAAGTGCATAGGAATCTTTGCACATTACATAAGTTCTTATAAATGATTGTATTAAATCCATGCGCAATAATCATCATATTGTTCTAAAAACATATCCAACAAATCCAATGGTCCTCTATTTTTGCCTCTATAATAGATATCCCCTATAATAGAGATGGATTTTATTCCAATCCATCCCTATTCTTATCTCTAAAATAGAGATTGCTATTTTTTCCTCTATTTATAGAAAAAACTCTATTTTTTCTGGTTTGAAGTAAAATTCACCTCTATTATAGAATTGCTTTATTATTGAGGAAAAAATAGGGAAAACCATTGGAGATGGTCTAATATATTTACGCAATTAATTTAGAAATCCGAGGCGTCTATGCATATGTATATTTACGCGCAACAAAGAATTACGTTTAAAATAATAAATTAGTTACATGACTTGAAAAAAAAAATGCATATGTATAAACTTTTCTACAGAACTTTTTAAACGTATGGTTTAGTTTCTATACGTTTTAAACTTTTCTACACATTGGAAAATGGTATGGGCAATTGAGAAAGACAGTCATGTGAATGTCACTTTCTTTTTAGCTGTCCTCTATGGTCGATCGGGGCATATCTATTATCTATATTCCCTACCTACCATTTATTCACTATATACCCACCCTCTTTCATATTCTTCCATTCTCAAATATAACATATCTGATATTTTCTCATTTTTCATGAAAATGAAATCTTATTCATGTATTCTATACATGGTCCTCTATTAATGAAAATAAATTTTTTAAAAATGTAATTTATAGAGAATTCCAATGACAGCTTGCAGTTTTAGTTTTTTCCTTGGTTTGTCTCTTTGAGGAAGCACATTTGTTTATTTTTATTTTTATCGGAATAGTAATATTTCTGAACATTAGGGAGATTGTGTGTTTTGGTGCTCTCTTTTCTTGCGATTAATATACATCGATGTCATCAACTAACAACGTACGAGAGGTAGTATTGATCATGTTGTGTTATTATTCTTTTTGTAATCATATTTTTGTCCTATGAGGCTATGATTACGAATATTATGTTCCGTGACAATATAGATAGAAGATATGAATTTACATCACATACAAAGTCTCTCTTCAACTAGAGTTGACGATAAACTTATTAAGCAAATAATGCAAACAAATATCTGAATCGTACATATCAAACACAAACTCAAATATGATAAAATGACCAACACTAATTAATAATCGTGAAAAAAAATATGAAAGTAAATTACAAGAAAAGGCTGACCGATTCAATAACCATCTCAAACGAGGATAAAATGTGCTGCAACAACTCCAACAACGTACGACAGTGTTACGACGTTGTTTCTGACATTGAAAGCTCCGGAATCAGGCGAGGCCATGGCCGGCGGCATGGGTCCCGGAGAAGGTGCGGATTCCATTCCGGATGGCATCGGCGGGGAAGCCATACCGGGAACTGTTACTGGGCTTGGGCTTGCTGCCATTGGGCTGGTAGATGGAGTCATTGGCATCATTGGTGGTGAAGCCATAGGCATAGGTGGTGGAGCCATAGCCATGGGTGGTGGAGTCATCATAGGCATGGGTGGTGGAGTCATAGGCATAGGTGGTGGAGTCATCATAGGCATAGGTGGTGGAGTCATCATAGGCATGGGTGGTGGAGTCATCATCATTGGCATCGGAGACATCGCCGGAGGAGGGACCATGCTTCCACTGCCGCCGCTAGACATAGGCGGCATGGACATTGAGCCAGAAGGAGCCATCATGGGAGCTTGAGCTAAAGAGAAAGGAATTAAAGCCATAGACAATGCAAGCCAGAGGAAGGTATGTGAACAAGAAGAAGAGGCCATGGTTATGTGTGTTTGTGTGTTGAATAGTGGTTTAAGTAAAGTGATATATAGAGAGAGATATGTGAAAGTAGTAGTAAAATGAAGAGTTGAATGAAAGAGAAAATGAAGGTTCTTTGTATTATAAGGATATATATTAGGAGATTATTTGTTTTGATTTTTAGATCGTTGGATGCATTGTGTGACACGTATCAGTCGATGGATAGGTATCATGAGATGCTGATTTAGTTTCCTCCACATATTGGAAGGAAAAAAAGATGAAAATTCCAAAATGAAACTTCTTTGTAGGTACAGATAGAATAGTCAATATATATGCAAAATAGGGATATTATGATTACAATGCCTTATATTTTCAAGACTTCTTTATAAATTTATTTTATACACTTATATTGGAACGATCATTCGGATTCACGGGTTGGTTTTTGAAGGGGTCATATCATATTTATTAGAACAGGTCATTAATGATGTTAGCCATTGATATGCTAGAACGATGTTGTTTTCTTGACAATTTAACAGAAAATTATACCCATATCAAGATATTCTACGATATTATCAGAAAGATGACAAAAACTCATAGGAAAAGATAAAAGAGCATAATGCTATGTTACAAAACAAAAGACAAAAAACAAAAAAAAAAATTAGGGACCATTGGTGTTATATTTGGTCACACAGCCTAATAAAAGCTCCACGGCCAATATTATGTCCGCACCCACTAACCCACATTTTGGTTAACCCCATACAATTTCCTTTGTCTCTCACGAGCACTCTTCGTCCCTCATTTACTATTTATCCATCTTTACATCTTATACCATCACAAACGCACATGTTCTATCCATCCCCACGTACATAAATATACATATATCAGGTTCGTACATGCATGCATATATTTTACAGGATTGATTTGAATGTCAAATCGACGAGGAATGTTGTTCTCTATTACCATAATCTCCAGCTTTCTGATTGTATGTTGTAAACTGAACTGGTTTTATTCGACTTGCAAGTAGCAACAAGTTTGATCCTCTTGAATAATTGCAATGCTCTAAAATTTATCATCAATTCACAATAGTCTAGTGGTTAAAAATTTAATTATGTTAGTTTGAGAAGTAAGGTTTGAGCTTGTTTTTTTTCCACTATAACTTCAATGGTTGGGCACTATAAAAGCATTAAACAAGAAGATAACTTCAATGGTTGTAATTAGTTTATGTTTTAGTCTAAAAATTTCCGAATATTATAAAATGAATCGGCATCTAGACCTAGCCGTCTAAGCACACACTAGGCGGCACGCGAACGCCATTAACCAACTAACTTAAACATAGTCCAGAAAAATCACGGGAAAATAACTTGAGTTCACTAATATCATTAGCCGTGATTTATCATATAGTGTATGTGTTCATAAAAGAATATTTCAATAATTACGTTTGGTATACTTTCGCTTACAACAGGTGCGCACATAACAATAATCGTGAGCTCATTTTAAATGGGCCTATAGACGCATAAGGCCCGTATAAACGAGCGGGAACATTTATGTGCGAAAAACTCGAAACAAACATCACACGTACCTCACGTGCCATTCTCCCGCTCCTTCTCCATTTGCGCCCCCAAATCTTAAATTATCCAATCCCTAGCTTCTTTCTGTCTCTCTCTACCCTCAGATTCACAGCATTTGCAATGACGGAAGACTCGGAACCGCGTCAACTCGAGAGTTCAACAGCCGTAAGAGAGCTCATACCTCTAGGTCTCCCCGAGTCAGACGGCAACGACGAGCTTCGTTATTATCGGCAAGCCTTTGAGCTCTGTAGTCTCTTACTCTCTAGTGGCAATCCAGAATCCGTTATAGATCTTTCTTCAAAATGTACATACTTACAAGGTTCTCCTAATCTCGTTCAATTTCTCTGCTCGATCCCTAATTCTCCTATTTCCCTTGCTGGAGATGGCTTCACTGTGACTCTCTCGTGTGAGTTTCTCTCCGCTCCGGCTAGTTTCGCCGTTACTTTGGGTCTTCCGGAAAATGTTCTGTTTGACCAATTAAGGGGTTTTATGGATCCGAGATCTCCGAGGCCAAAGCGAAATATTGTTGGGCATATGAGAGGTACTGAGTTTTTTGAGTTTAATTCAGTTTAGTCATACTTTACATAGAGATTCTATTCTCACTTTTTGGGGTTATCTATGGAAATATTTCAGAAAATGAGGAACAAGAGGAGCTACAGTTAATGCCATTGCTTAAAAGAAGCCGAAAGGATGAAGATGATGTAAGTAAAATCTCTTAATAAAATATGAAGTTTTCTCACGGTTTAGTTTAGTTTCAAACATTTAGGGATTAAGTTATTCTGTTTTTGTTTTCTTTTTTTCTTTAGGTGAATTACTCTGTAATTGATAGCAGGCCTAACGACACCAGAACTGTTGCCAGTGGGTCTATGCTTGGGACTATTATAGCTTTAGAATCCCAAGCTTCGTTGAAGTTAAATGCACATAACCGAGAAATAATGGCTTTTGATCTTAACGCTCAGCCTGGTCTGCAGACTGAATTTTTTGGTGGCGAGATTGTTGGCAATGCTTCAGTGGATGTCAATTTGCCATATCCTCAGGAGGGTGGAGATTGCGAGCAACTTGAAATTGAAGATTTTCAAATTGCTGACGACGAAGTATCATTCCAAGACGGTGATGATAAAAACAGGAAAGATCTCTACCCTACGGAGGAGATACAAACTACCTGTGTACAGATAGTGGAGGACACTGAAGATCGCACTGTGGACATCTGTAGCACCCCTGTCAGAGATCTACCTTTGAAGCCTTCTGCTACAGAAGCTAATCAAGATAAATCTTTGGTACAAGAAACTCAGGATCAATGCAAATCGCCAGGAAACAGCAAAACGCACAGCTCTTCCCCTGAGAAAAAAAACACTAGAAAAAGTAAAGCTATCCAGAAGTTGAAGCAGAATGTTAACTCTCTTCAACATAAAGATCAAAAGGTAGACATGTCTTTTTCCTCTAGCGTGAGCCCCTTTATGTAAAGCTTTCTACTACGTTAACACTTTTGCACTGACTTTTAGCACTAATGCACACTATATTAAAAGTTCTCATATTTTTGGTTTAGGATCAGTCAAGACATGACACAATTCCAGTTTTTGATTCTTACACTATTGTAGAGGAAGAAGGTTCAGGTATTTCTTTCCATACTCTTTCATCTACATTCCCGGTTTGTTGAAACAACTTAAATGGCTATCGACTAATCATTGGTGAATTCCAAATGTAGGTGGCTACGGTATTGTTTATAAGGCGAAGAGGAAAATTGATGGAACAGAATTTGCCATTAAATGTACGGGAAAGAAAATGATATCTAGCTAGATTTTTATTCACTGCATCAGTGTTTTTTGTTGGAAGACTTGCCTCATGTGTTTTCCTTGCAGGCCCTCATGCTGGCGCTCAGAAGCACTATGTAAATAATGAAATCAGAATGCTGGAGCGTTTTGGGTAAGTAACGAAGTATGATTAGGCATGAACCTTCCACATTTTTCAACATAATGATCTGAAATTGCTGAAATGTTGTTTCATTTAGGGGGAAAAACTGTATAATAAAGCATGAAGGCTGTCTCAAGAATGGAGATTCTGATTGCATCATCCTTGAGCACCTTGAACATGACAGACCTGATTTATTGAAGAGAGAAATAGACGTGTATCAGCTACAGTGGTACGGCTACTGCATGTTCAAAGCTCTATCGAGTCTGCATAAGCAGGTAACGCAGATTTTGGACTGAATTATTTTTAGCATTCATATATCAATCACGCAACTAACCAGTTCTATTGTTTTTTTCCTGCAATCTTGAAGGGTGTTGTTCATAGGGATGTTAAGCCAGGAAACTTCCTCTTCTCTAGGAAGACCAACAAAGGCTATCTCATTGATTTTAACCTTGCCATGGTTAGCATTCTTTTAGCACCCCTTCTCTTATCAAAATTTTACTAGCAACGGCTTTTGGTTAGTGTTTCTTACAATAGAATTTGAGGTAACGAAAAAACCTGCTTATTCATTCCAAGGTCAGTGTCTAACAGAGGCACTGAAAAACTTGAGGGAGCACAAACGTTTATGTTGATATTTACTGTTACGTTCCCTTCCCCACCCACCGATATTAATCTCTTTTCTTTTTCCTGTATGGCTTAATTAGGATTTGCACCAGAAGTACAGGAAATCAGGTAAACTTCTCCCCTCATGCATATCTGTTGTACTTGGCTATAAATATGGAAACTAAAGCTATCTCTCTTTATGTTTTCTAGATAAATCAAAAGAAGCTTCAGGTCTTCCAACCGCCAGCAAGAAACATCATACAATGGTTAAATCACTTTATGCGACAAACCGAGGGACCAACAAATCTTCTCAGAAAACTTTAGCGCCCAATAGTCTCAAGAAAGCGGCGGGAAATATAAGAGCTCGGAATAACATAGGCAGATGGGAGATACTCAATAGCCAAGGGGTAGAAGGGTCTGGCTTAACTTCAGCTAAAGATGTGACCAGCACAAGGAACAACCCTTCAGGTGAAAAGAGGAGAGAGCCTTTGCCATGTCATGGAAGAAAAGCGCTTTTAGATTTTCTGCAGGAGACGATGTCTGTTCCAATTCCAAACCATGAAGTATCATCCAAAGCTCCTACGTCTATGAGAAAACGGGTAGCTGCTCTTCCTGGGAAAGCTGAGAAGGAACTTCTTTATCTGACCCCAATGCCACTGCGCTCTAACGGTCGGCATGAAGCAGGTGAGTTCTGGTGTAATCATTGACTCTTGTTTTTGTTTCAGAGTTTAATTTAAACCGTATGTATATTTATATTTTCTGTCCTTACTAGGGGCCGTAATTCAGAAGAAAGACGGTCCTTGCTCAGGAACCAAAGGCTTCCGAGCTCCAGAGGTACATCAACTGTAACTATCGCTCACTTCCCTTAATACTAGTTAAATCCATATGAAAATCTTGTTCCTTGTGACTAAGGTTGTAGGCCTGAGCCACTCATTAACACATCTAGGATGAGAAAGCTAATTCTCTGGGGCTGTCGTTGGCTGAATTGGTTTGTGCAGGTTTGCTTTAGATCTTTGCACCAAGGATGTAAGATAGACGTGTGGTCTGCGGGAGTTACTTTCTTATACCTCATAATGGGAAGGACACCTTTCACAGGTGACCCTGAACAGTTAAGATCTGACTTGACTGAATACACCATCACTCGATTCCACTCTTTTTTCTTTTTTGCCGTCTTACAACAACCTTGTGATTCCCAGGAATGTAAAGGACATTGCACAACTACGAGGCAGTGAAGAATTATGGGAAGTAGCCAAGCTGCACAACCGTGAATCCTCTTTCCCTGAGGTAACATTTCATCTTGCCACCCTTCTAAACTCTCCATTCATTGATTGCTGCATTAATGTGACAAAGTTTACATGCTCTGTTCTACTTTACCGCCAGCATTTGGATTCACATATCACAAAAAAGGGTTTTCATTGTTAGCGTTCTGTGTTGCTTCTACTGCACCCCCAGAGCATGATATATCTTAAAAATGTAAATTACAAACTAGATAGATGATTGTGAGAGATGAATTTATGTAGAGTTTTGTGTTGTTGTTTCAGGAATTGTACGAGTCAAGGTACTTGAAAGGGATGGATTTGAGAAAATGGTGCGAACTCAACACAAAACGCAAAGAGTTTCTAGAAGCAATTCCACAGTCGCTCCTTGACCTCGTTGATAGATGTTTGACAGTTAACCCGAGGCGACGAATCAGCGCAGAGGATGCTCTCAAGCACGAATTCTTCCAACCAGTACATGAAAGCCTTAGAAACCAAAGGCTCCTAAAACAGCAGCAAATGCAATTGCATCCTTCAGTGGTTGCTGACGCAGTAGCCAGTAGGCCAAACTCTAAATTAACATTACAAATTGTAGAAGTAAATAACAAAAACATTATATGAAAATCTTCACTCCACAGTTAACTCCACAGACTACACTACACAACTCGAGAAAACTGAAAGAGTATTTTAGCAAAGTAGATAGTTTTGTATGTTAGTGTCTTCAATGTATTATTATTTGAACTAGGACTCAGATCCGCGACAGGAAGTATTTTAGAAAAAAATAATTCAAATTTAAAATTTAAAATTATACATTATGATATTATTTGAATGTAATAGAATAGTTTGAGTACATAAACTGTTACTAAAAACACAATTATCAATAAAAACTTATAACAAAAAATATTATGTAGAATAGATGCAACTTTGCAAAACATATTGTTTAAAGTATTATAAATATAAGATTTTTTTTGTGAAAAATTATGGTAAAGAGGTACAATTAAAAAAAAATCATTATGACAAAGTGATCCTTAATGAGAATATTGAAATAATGGTTATAATGAGTAATGTAATTTTTTATTAAATAACTATAATCATTCTAAAATTTTAGTTAGATGATAGAATAACATTGAATATTAGATTTTAATATTGAAATTATTTAGATTTAATATAAAATAAAAAAAATTGTTTCAACGAACAATGATTTGTTACTTATCGATGAAGAGACAAATATATAGAGAGTTCAAAAGATATTACTATTTAAATAGACACACCTATTAGAACAAAAGTTGTGATGAAAAAATATGAATAAAATAAAGTGAAAAGACACAACTCTACAATGAACAAATACAACTGTTTGAGTTTTTAAAAAGAACAAATAAAACCAATTTTTTACAAAAAAGTACGAAGAAAAGTCGCAACTATTGTTCTCATTTATTCAGATTGTTATTATTATTTTTAAATAATTAAATACTTTTTAAAGGAAAGTTAAGATAAATAGACACAACTGCAAATTCAATATTAAGTTGTATAAAATTTCTCTATTACTATAATCATTTCTAAAATTTTAGTTAGATTATAGAATATATTCAATTATCTAGACTCAACATAAAATGGAAAATTTGTTTCAACAAACTTGTTAGTTAGTGATGAAGAGACAAATATAAAGAGAGTTCAAAAAGCATGACTATTTAAATAGACACACCTATTAGAACGAAAAGCTGTAATGAAAAAAATATAAATAAACTATATTGAAAATACACAACTCTACAATAAAACAAGCAATTGAATTTCAAAAAAAAAAACAAAAAAACAATTTTTTTTATTAAAAGGTACTACAAAATATTGCAACTGTGTTCTCTGCACTTGATTATTTATACCTACAAACTCATATAAACTGCTTTTAAATAGAAGACATCTTTATTACCATATTCAAAAGTCAAATCCAAAAGCTCATTATATAATCCATCTAACTCTTGGAAAAAGACTCTAGGTATAAAATTAACTAAAAGTTGTAAATTAGATTCATTTTTCTAAAAATATTTTGTTAAATCAAGAATTAGAGAAATCTCTTTACTTTTAAAAGAATGCTAGAGAATAATTTAGAGAGCTGTAAAAACCAAATTAAAATTTTATATTATTTGGTGTCATGGAAAAAAAATGAAAACAGTTCAAACAGACAAATATATATACAGATTTCAAAAAATATGAATATTCGAATAAACACAACTCTACAATAAACGGTTGCAACTTTACAAAAAAAACTGTTACAATGAACAATCGCAACTTTGTGTAAAACACACAATTTAAAATTTCTACAGATTTTTTTGGAAAATTGTCCAAAAATACGATTGAAAAAACATAACTTTTGGTGGCATTTATTCGGATTGCTATCATATATAGGTACTGTTATTAAATTTTTATATATAAAATTAACTAAAAATTGTAAATTAGATTCATCATTCCAAAAATATTTTATTAAATCAAGAATTGGAGGAATTTCTTACTTTTAAAAGAATGAATGCTAAAGAATAATTTAGAGAGCTGTAAAAACCGTTGAGATTGAAATTTTATATTATTTTGTGTTATGGCAAAAAAAAAACAGTTCAAACAGACAAATATATAGATATCAAAAGATACGAAT
Organism: Camelina sativa; assembly: GCF_000633955.1. Classification (NCBI taxonomy): domain Eukaryota; kingdom Viridiplantae; phylum Streptophyta; class Magnoliopsida; order Brassicales; family Brassicaceae; genus Camelina; species Camelina sativa. The sequence continues at coordinate 15,979,051 of NC_025696.1, forward strand.
ATTCGAATAGACACAACTCTACAATGAACAGTTGCAACTTTACAAAAAAACCATTACAATGAACAATCGCAACTTTTTGTTAAACACATAATTTAAATTTTCTATAAATTTTTTTGGAAAATTATCCAATAGGTATGATTGAAAAGACACAACCTTTGGTGGCATTTATTCGAGATAGATTCATCGTTCTAAAAATCTTTTGTTAAAACAAGAATTAGATGAATTTCTTGATTTTTAAAAGAATGATTCCTAGAAAATAATTTAGAAAAATGTATAAACTGTTGATATTGAAATTTTAATTGATTAAAAAAAATGAAAACAGTTCAAACAGACAATTATATATAGATTTCAAAATATATGAATGTTCCAATCAACACAACTTTATAATGAACAGTTGTAACTTTTCATAAATAACTGTTTTAATAATCCATCACGACTTTTCAGAAAATATTCAAAAGATACGATTGAATAAACACAACTGTTGGTCGCATTTTTTCAGTTTGTTATTATTATATAGATTAAAATCCTCACAATCAAATATACTTGTTTCTCATAATTTTATATGCATGTATACAGTATAGGGCAACAAGACCAGTGTATTGCTCATCTTTATCTCTCTCACTAAAAGGGACTTGTACATGGCCAGTGGTGTTTACAAGGGGTACTCATACAATTTCTCTTCTAAAAAGAAAAGAAAAACTAAAAAATTGGCCCACAAAAACTTAAAACCGTTGCTCTGGGAAGTATCGGAAGGAACAGTGAAGACACGGTACGTGTCAATTTTTAGTTGGGTTTCGATAAAATATAAAACACAGTTTTTTTCTTCTCATTTTCTTCTTTTCTCTCTCTCTCTTTCCTCTCTCGACGAAACGGTGAACCGCCTTCCTCGTCTTCTCCGTCGCTGATCGATCTTATACTCTGTTGTTTCTGTAATCAGCGGTGGTGATTGATGGCTTCTAACGATCCAAAAAACGGCGAAGGTTTCTTCGCCTCTATTGGTTTATCCATCACCAATTTCGGATCGGTCATGTCCAAATCAGTTTTAACGGGTAATGAATTCAAAATCCTCATATACAATTTCTCGTTTTCGGATCCTCCATTCTTCAGTTGGGGTGGATTCACATGCTTCTTATGCTGGAAACTATGGTGGGATGGTATATTATTTCATCTGGTTGGGATTTGAAGGTTTGTGTTCAATTGTTGAGCTAGAATTGGGGAATTTTCGTCTGCTCATGTGGTAAATACTTTGTCCCTCACATTCACATAACGACGACTCAGTCAGGAGCATATTCTCCACTGATCAGCTCTCCTTTTGATGATGATGCGCAGGAATTGTGTGTGATGTGATTGATTCAACAAAAGCAGGCAAGTTACAACAAAGGAAGGGGATAATAGAGCTCGTGAGTTTGGTGCTTAGTTCAGGGAGACTAGTGCCAAAGATGGGTTCAACATTCAGGTACACACTAGATTCTAATAACAGTTGGTGTGGAGAAACTATGTTTTCTGTGTTCATCATTTCCGTTGCTTTGATGTTAAATGGGAACTAAGAGAGAAATACGCATTGGCAGCTTGCTGTGCTGGTAATATGATGTTAGTACATGTGCCCGTCTCATCCCTGATAATCTTATTCCTTGTTCTGCCTGTTTTAAGTATGTTAGCTTGTAATATTTCAGAGGCTTGCTAGTTTTAAGTATCTTCATCTGTGTGTTGATAACTGGAATTTCATCACTGCATAAGTATCTCCATCACATAATTTTAAGTGGTTCTTCCTATGTGTATTAGTTTTAACTTTTAAGTGATTTTGGTGACTTGACATATATCTTTCTAGAATTCATATGAATGGGAAAATCCCCAAAGAGTCAGAATCACCACGTTATCAAGCTTTACTTCGTATGACAAGTGCTCCATGATAATCTGAGCTGCTTGCTTTGGTGGTATTTGATAAGAAGAGGTAACTCCTACTTGTTCCTTGTACTAATTCTATGATTTGCTCTTCTCCATTGGCTAACTATATCACCTGATGATTTTGCTCTCTCTCTCTCTCTCTCTCTCTCTCTCTCTCTCTCTCTCACTCAGAGGTTCCGAGCAAGCCAACAGTAGAACGGATGGGCATAGAGAACAGAGTATTCTGGTTTTACGGAAAGATTGTGGATTAAAGTGGAGACGATGATAAGAGATAAGATTGTGAATAAGACTCCGACATCGACCTGGTGAAGAAGGGAGAATACGCCGAAGACGGTGACTGGAGCTGAGAAAGAGGAGAGAGAGAGACGTGAAAGGAAGAGGTAAGAGAGGGGGACGAGGAGATCATTTGAAATAGTTGAAGCAGTGGCTAGCTGCTTCTCTGGTTCTTCTGTGTTTCTTCATGCTCCATCTTAATCCGCCAAGAAGAAGAAGAAGAAGAAGAAGAAAAACGTGGGAAAAGACTGTTGCTTGAATGAGAAGAAATAGTGAATGTAAGAAAGATGTATATAAAGCTTTAATGATTGAGAAACCTATGAAAGTTTCTCTATTGGAGGATGAATTTTGTTTAAGTACTTAATAAGTTGCTTTGATTAGTTTAATAATTATTATATGATTAGTTTATTTTTGAGTAACCCAAATGTGTTGCTCCACTGGCCATGGTCGTTTCTCCTCTTATCTCGCTCTCTCTCATTCTCTCACTCACTAATCACTATGTATTGCTGATTTACTTCTCTTAAAATAAAAACCTTCGACTCTTCCCTCTTTGGTCTCCCATGGCTGCTTCTTCTTCTTCTGGCAGCCGGAGATACGACGTTTTCCCAATCTTCAGTGGGGAAGATGTTCGCAAGACGTTAAAAACCCATCTATGATTCCCATAAGTTTTGTATGTTAGTGTTTTGAAGTTGTTCTAATTTATGATGCTCTCGTATGTTAAAGTTATGTTGTTTGGGACCAGGAAATGTTCGGCTTAAAGCCATAATCGTGAACAAAATAAATAGTTCACTTGTTGATGTAATGCCTAATATCACGAGGCACGTCCGAGGTGTGTCTGTTCATTGAACTTACTTATATAGATTTGTCTCTTATTCGACAACTAAACAAAAAAAAATCATGTTTAGTTGACACAAACGACAAACCTTTTGTTTTAAGCCGAACCTAAAATTCTTTAATTCAGTAATCTAATATTCAATATCCAACGTTATACAATAACCTAAAATTTTTCATATATATAATTTTTTTTTTTTTATGGTTGTGTTTTTTTTTCTTTTTTTAAAAACAGAGTTATACATGTTTAATAATATCTATGTAGTTTTAGCTCATATATATTTATTATTATTTCAAAGATAATTTGACTTTTATTTGTAACCTAAACTTTCAAATTATTTTACTAATTTCAAAGCATTCTATAATATATAATTATAAATTGAAATTTAATTTTGAAATTTTAATATTTTTAGATTATTTTATTAATTAAAAAAACGATTATAATTTATTTTCATTTGCTAATTATATATATGAGCAGGAAGACGGACATTAGGGATTTTGGGAGACTCTGGGTGAAATAGTGTTCGGATCGACGTGGATCGCGATATTGACTACTTGAAGGCTTGTGGCTGGTAGATTCCACCAGATATCTACATGTCTTTCCGTATTTTTACCTTCTTCTTGAAGGCCATGCTGATATCTGTTGGAATCTGCCAGCCATAAGCAAGCAAATGTAGATTTCAGTACTTCTAAAAAGGCCATTGTTTTTGATAGCTTATTAGCAAGTGGATTGAAGATCAATTTTGAATGATTGTTTAATTTGTTTCATCCAAAAAAATGTATTTTTATCTATTTCAAATGAAATTGTGACGAAGAGATTTCAGGATATGAAAATTCATAAAGTGAGTTTTGTAAGATGTTTTTATATTTATATTTTAAAAAAAATTTAGTTATGTTTTGACCCTAATAAAAATAATTTCTAGATCCGCCACTGGCTAATACTCGCTCAAAACTCTCACAGATCACCCATGTTCAATCTTCCTAGCATGGTTTTGGAAGGTAACACTGATGTTACACGTGAAGATTTCATGCAGAAGGCCCTTAAGAACATAGATGCGCGTCTGACTGAATTTGCTGGGAGGTTTTGAAGAAGAATCACGGATAGATTCACTACTTCTTCATCGTTTCATGCTTTTCCTTTAGCATTTCTATGATAGAACTATTTGAATACATATATTAGAAACCAGTCTATCAGTGTTATTTTTGCTTTTGGATGTTAATAATTTTGAATGACATGCTATAATCGAATCCTATCCTTAATATTCTAAAATGATTTAGGTTAAGTCATTAATTTTTGCCCAAAAAATGTTTACAAATTATCCTATTAAGATTTTACTAGTAAGATACTTTGCCTACCGTCACTAGCTAATTAATGACCCTAATCCTAATAACATAGATCGTATATAATCATTATTCAATATTACTCTCCACATAACTTTACACTAAAGGTTTTTTTAATCATGCATCCTAATTGGCGCGTTTGCTATTTGAATTATATTACAAAATTTGATGTTAACGGTCAGTTACCTATAAATCTTCCCTTCATTACGAAGTCACTTTTTCTACATATAAATTCAAAGATAAATATATTCCATATTCAATTCTCCATAGATACATTCATTTTCTATGAATCAAGTTTTCTAACCCAAAATTATTAAATCATATCAATTTTCCTAAAATCTATCAAAATTCCAAATTTCTTAAATCCTATAAAATCCTCCAAAATCATTTTTTCAATACATCCCCCTTAGGTTCACCCCTAGAGGTGAACCTCTCCATTCACCTCCTCCTTTTCAACCAATCAAAATCTTCTATACATTATCCCATTTTAAAAATAAATTAAAAAGCAAAACCAATTAAGGAAACAAATTCTATATATTTTTAATTAAGGAAAGTTAAATGTTGGCTTGGTTTAGATTTTACAATTATAACAAAATTTTGTGTCAGTTTGGGTTTACAAATAAATTATTTAAGATTTAGATTTTACAATCAAAACGAAATTATATGTCGGTTTGGGTTTACAAATAATTTTTTAGGGTTTAGATTTTATAATTAAAACGAAATTATATGTCGGTTTGAGTTTACAAATGAGGTGGTTAGGGTTTAGATTTTACAATTAGAACGAAATTATATGTCGGTTTGGGTTTACGAATAAAATGGTTAGGGTTTAGATTTTACAATTAGAACGAAATTATATGTCGGTTTGGGTTTACGAATAAAATGGTTAGGGTTTAGATTTTACAATTAGAACGAAATTATATGTCGGTTTGGGTTTATAAAGGAGTGACTTAAGTTTTTAATATAATAATAATGTATACAGATTTTATTTCCTTATTTTACAAGGAGTTGAATGGAGAGATTCACCCCTAGGAGTGAACCTAAGTATTGTTCGACTCTTAATGTTTTATAAATATTATCTCGGCATATAAGATGTTCTAATATCGTATCATTTTTTATATTTAAAAGTTAAAATTAAATTTCATTATCTCATCTTGTGTTTTGTTAATTAGGAATAGTTTAGATAATTATTTTTATCGTTTGAATAACCCGTTCCCGTTTAGATAATCAAACCGCGAGCACTATAATTATTTTTATACGTTTTGTTTTGGTTTTTACTTTTTTTTTCTTCATTTGCTCAACGACGAAAGCAAATATCGATTTATCAAAATCGACATCTACTTCTTCTTCCGCTTACTTCTTCTAGGTGACACAATAATCGAAATTTTTGGTGACACATTCGTCGCGCCACAGCTTCGTCTCCAACCAGAGTTCGATAGTGAGTCAAGAAGCAACGACCTATGATTTGAATTTCAGATACTCAAAGAGCACGACCTGTGAAGAGAGCTAAATGAAGTCAAGAAGCAGGTACATTGTGTTTTATTTGTTTCTGTATTTTTTTTTGTATCAACAGTCGAACAAGAATTGTGTTTCGACTTTGTTGTTGAGATTGATTACTTGATTGTGCAGGGGGTGAATAAACCCAACTTCCGCAGATCGATCCGTTATTTATTAAAGAAGTTTCATACTGATATCTTAGCTTTGTTTGAGACTCATGCCAGTGGGGACAGAGCTGATCGGATTTGTCAGGGGTTGGGGTTCGATAACTCATTCAGAGTTGATGCGGATGGACAACGGGGTGGCTTATGGTTGTTGTGGAGATCCGGGATTGGTACTGTGGTGGTGGTAGAGGCCACATAGCAATACATTGCGGTAAAGGTGGAGAAAGGGCTGGATACAATTCATCTGATTGTAGTCTATACTGCTTCGACAGTTTATTGTCGTAGTGGACTATGGGAGAAGTTACATACAGTGATTCAAGGGATTGAAAGACCTTTTATTGTAGGAGGGGCCTTCAACACGATTGTCCGGTTAGATGAGCGTACCGGAGGGAACGAGAGATTATCGACGGATTCTTTGGCATTCGGAGAGTGGATAAATGCAGAATCACTGATTGATATGGGCTATCGAGGTAATAAGTTCACTTGGAGAAAGGGGAGAGTAGAACAAAACTTTATTGCTAAGCGTCTTGTCTTATTGATCGTGTTCTTTGTTGTTCGTGTTCTTTGTTGTTCTTTATTGCTAAGCGTCTTGTCTTAGAACCACTGATTAAATATAGGACATTAAAACCATGAACTAGTAAATGTATGTCATTTAAACTATGACCTTCCAAATTTATGTCATATAAACCATTTCTTTTTCTTATTATCTCAGTTTCAGTTGTGCTTTTTGTTTGCCTTGATTGTTACTAACTATTAATTGTTATTAGGCCTAATAAATCAGCCATGATTGAAAAGGTAACCCACGATGTTTTGAAAAAGAGTATGACACCATCTGATGATTTTGACGAATTCGTGGGGATTGAAGCTCATTTAGAGGAATTGTATTCAATGTTGTGTTTGGAATCTGAGGAAGCTAGAGTGGTCGGGGTTTTAGGAACTTCAGGGATTGGTAAGACTACAATTGCAAGAGCTCTATATAGTCAACGCTCTAGCCAATTCCATCTTCGGGCTTTTGAAGCTTGTAGGAGAACCATCAGAGATGACTATAGCCAGAAGTTGTATTGGGAAGAACAACTTCTGTCAAAAATATTAGGTGAAAAGGATCTAAAGATAGAGAAGGTAGGTGTGGTGAAAGAAGGGTTAAAGGAGAAGAAAGTTCTTATAGTTCTTGATGATGTTGATGATCTAGAGCTACTAAAAACCTTGGTTGGAAAAACTGGTTGGTTCGGATCCGGGAGCAGAGTTATCGTTATCACTCAAGATAGGCGAATTCTTGAGGCTCATAAGATTGAACTTATACATGAGGTGGAGTTCCCATCTGTTAGGGGCGGATCTCACTCTTACAATAGGCCCGGCCCACAAAAGGCCCAAAAGAATCGATAGGCCGTGGAGGGTTATTTTGGTCTTTTCGGAAGACGAATCGACACAGTAATCTATAAATAGTGATTGTACGGCGTACGGAGGAAAAGGATGGAAAAAGAAGAGAGAATTCGTACAAGAGAATAGATTCTCGAAGGAAAGTTGATTGATAAAATTGCATCATAAAATGACAAATAATATAAAACAAAATTTCTCTAGAATGAAAAAAAAAACGGAAGGAAGTATCTTGTACAGTAAGTCTTCTACGCAAGTCTTCGCGGAACGAAGACAACGTTTCTGTATCATTATGGTCTTATCTCGTCACGGGATTTGTTTTTTGCACCACTAAAACAATATCTTGT
>NC_025696.1:15987878-15994980 GCF_000633955.1 Camelina sativa
GCACCACTAAAACAATATCTTGTCCAGTAAGTCTTCTATGCAAGTCTTCGCGGAACGAAGACAACGTTTCTGTATCATTATGGTCTTATCTCGTCACGGGATTTGTTTTTTCACCACTTAAAAAATATATAAGTCTTCTATGCAAGTCTTCACGGAAAGGAAGACAAAGTTTCTCCTCTCTTCAAAGTGCTTTCCCTAGAGAATTTTGGTCTCTTCTCTCTCTCATCCTCTTCCTTCCATGGCGTCTTCTTCTTCTTCTCATAGCCGGAGATACGACGTTTTCCCAAGCTTTCGTGGAGAAGATGTCCGTGACTCATTCCTCAGCCATCTTCTCAAGGAGCTCAAGCGCAAAACAATCACATTCATAGATAATGAGATCGAGAGGAGCCGCCCAATCGGCCCTGAGCTTTTATTGGCAATAAGAGAATCGAGGATCGCAATCGTTGTCTTCTCTGAGAACTATGCTTCATCCACCTGGTGCCTGAATGAACTGGTTGAGATTCACAAGTGTTACATGGAGTTGGATCTAATGGTGATTCCGATCTTTTTACACGTTGATCCTTCGGAAGTTAGAAAACAGACCGGTGAATTTGGCAAAGACTTTCATAAAACCTGCAAGGGAAAATCAGAGGATGCGATACAAAGTTGGAAGCAAGCTTTAGCCGATGTTGCAAATCTTGCCGGAGAGAATCTTCGGAACTGGTATATTCCAATTTTATTATCTCAGAACTGAAATTTCGGTGCATACTAGACAGGACATTAGAAAATTAAGCTCAATATAATATAAGAAATTTGAATATTAAGCTCAATATTAAAGTTATTATAAAACTACATTTTCAGGAAACAAAAATACGATTTTCCTTAGTAAACATAATTTAAAATTGACAAAAAAAAATTGTTTAAACCTATAATTAACTAAAATTATTAGAAACAAGTTATTTTTTTTTTAAAAAAACAAAAAATTATAAAATAATTGAAATCCGTAATTAACTATTTAACAGATAAACAATAAAAATTATTAAGAAATATATTTACTGTATTTAAAATAATAATTATTTAAATATTTGAATAAATAAAAAATTAAAATACTTTTGATTATATTATTTAGATTTAAATTTTTTGGATAATAAGTAATTCAAGATTATATAATTTATTATATATATATCTCAATTTTTTAGTATTATTTTATTCAGTGTTGATTTATTTTATAAGGTCAAATTTTTGAACTCTCTATTTATTTTCTACGTTTGTCGAGTTAATTATCTTCTTCATAGACTTATCTGACCTAATTAAATAACAAAGTAAAAATTTTAAATTTTTCTACTTATTTTTTTGTTCATGGATTTATATTTATTTTATATTGAATATTTGATTCATGGACTTATTACATTCTACGTTGACTTATTTAATAAGATCAATATTTTAAACCGTTGACGTAAATTTATAAATAAAATCAAAGAAAAAATGATTAGAGAATAATTAAATACAATCTTAACAAAATTTACAAAATAAAATTATTTAAAATATCTAATATGGTATAATATCAATTTTTTTAAAGTTTGATTAGTTAACATTTTTTCAAAAACATAGTTTTCATCCATAATTAAGTAAGAGAGAAAGTGAAAAAATTGAAATAATAAGTATATAAAGGATTTTATTAGTATATAAAGGATTTTATTACGTGAAGTGATCTTAGTGTAGTGGCAAGAGGTAAGTTCATTTGTAGAAGGCACCATCACACCAGAGATCAAATCCTGCTTCCTACGAAAAAAAATATTTTATTACTTCACAACTTATTTAATAGTTTTACCCTTAATGACAAATTTTTCAATTGTTGTAAAACCAAAGGCATGGTCGCATGGATATATAAATTTTTCAAAAACAATGCCATGTTTTACAAAGTAGCATTTCAAATAACAGTAGAGATTGTTAATTAATGGAAAAAAAAATCATTTTGTCCATTAATTAAGGTATCTTTCAAATACTTGAAAAACTTAGTATAGATTTCAAATTTCCAATAAAATTAGAGGAAAATTGGAAATAAAAGATAAATTATTAAATTTTTATCTATTTATGCATTTTATATTCATGTTTGGTCATATATATTTTAATATGATTAAAATCTCATTATATCCTCATATTTAAAAATCCCGTGAAACTATTAAATTTTTTCAAAACAAATTTATATTAACATCTTTAAAGTACATTTTGTGTTATACCTTTTTAGTTTTGCTTATTTAAAATTTTATTTACAACATTAACCCTTCAAAAGTTTCCAAAAAATAATATTACTTCAGATTTTCTTTCCTAAATATTTTACATTCCATTTCAACTAAAAAATTACAGCAAAATTAATATGGAAACACAAAATATGATATATTTAACAACAACTTCTATTGTGTATTGAAAACATTCTATCTATGAATATTTTGCAAACCAAGAAAACAACAATTTGATTCCTATTTTGTTTTCCAAAACCTGAGTTTTGATTCTTAACGTAAGAAAAACTTATTCACATTTATTTAAATATTATAATTAATATATATAAACTTAATAAATTTTAAAAATATTAAGAATATGTAAAATTAAAAAATTTCAAAATATTATATAATATGGTTATATAGTAGATGAGTTATAAAGATGACATATTGGAATTAATAAACTATCATTAAATTTGTGCTAACACGGGTTAAATACTCATTTTATTATTAGTCAACACTATTAATATTAAAATATTTGACATATAAAATTAAGTTGATTTAACTAAGATTGTGTAAAATAATTAAATCATTAGGGAAAATGTGACTTAATCATAGCGTATAAATAACTTTTTATGTATTTTGATCCCTTATTTTTTGTTATAATAAATAAAAATCAAAATAAAATCTCAAACATCAAACAAAACAAACTAAATATAACAAACAAATAGTCATGAAGTATATTACTGGTTAAAAAATAAATATAAACATTTAGCTACACAAACAGTCAAAAAATTTAGTTATTCCTCTATTTGCAAAACATCAAATATTTAACAAAAAAGTACAATATAAAATATAAATAATAATAAAAATTATATGCACGCGGTGTACTGCGGATTAAAATCTAGTTTTAGTTATTTATAAAAACCATTTGGAGAATAAATAGGGCAAAAGCAACATTTATTCACTTTCTCAAATTTTGTTGCCTTTCTATAGTTCCAAAGACAAGTCTGTCTTCTTCTTTCTCCACTATTGATATAAAATAATACACAACCAGTTAGGTCAAAGACCTTAGCAAAAACAAGAAAAAGCCTAGCTGAACCTATTAAACCTAGCTGAACATTGTTAGAAGTTTAACTCTACTATCATGTGGCATATTACCAAAAACACCAATGCATTTTGATTAATTTAATAACTAACAAAAAATGCTTAAATTAGTCTATAAAATAATAAAGATAATTTGTTAAAAATACCCTTTTTGAGATACTTTTTTTCAAAAATACCATTTTTTTAATATTTTCATTTTTGCCCTTTTTTACACAATAACAATATGTTACATTAATTTTTAGATTTTTTTTAATGTTTGGGTTCTCTATTTTACATTTAGGGTATAGTTTTGATAGGATAGGGTTAGTATTTGAAATTTAGGGTTTAGAATTTAGTCATTTTATATATTGAAAAGGGATATTTTTGAAAATTGACAAAATGAAAGGGTATTTTTAAAAAGTGACATAGGAAAATGGATATTTTTGAAAAAAACCTCAATAATAAAACAATATTTTCGAAATTATTTAATAAAATTATCTAATATATGTCATTTATTGTTTCATAAATCTTATGAAACAATAACAAACTATTTAGAAAATTTCTAAAACTTAATTTTATTTACAAAACTAAGATTAAACATTTGAATCCCTAAATTTTTAAATAATGACAGATATATTTTAAAATTAAGATACAACATTGCTTATATTTTAAAATATAAATATTATATATAATTTATTAAATAATTTTTCGCACTGCACATTGACGAAGTGACATCTTATTAAAATCTTAGAAATTAAAAATATTATATTTTATTCAATATAGTATATACAACTAAAAATAAAAAATAAAAAAAAAATCAAGATTTCTAAACTCGACCGCTTCAACTCGGATTTTATTTTATTTTCTGGAATTTATCAAATTTATATAATTCATAGATTTGAACTAATTACATGAATAGAAACTCACAAGTAATATCATGTACAAATTACATGAACAAATTTATACATAAACTAATGTATCATGCATGTATCAAAGATGGGTTGAAATCAAAGTATGAAACTATGTAAATTAAATGAAAAATATTATAAAATGTATTATGTAATACAAATAAAAAGTTCAACTATTATTTTCTACCTAACAAATTACAATAAAGTTTAGGCAAATATTTCCCAGTGCTATACATCACGGATACAAAATCAAATTAATGAAACAATGACTATTGTTGTTAAATAGGCCTAATGAAGCAGCCATGATTGAAAAGGTGACCCACGATATCTTGAAAACGAGTATGACGCCATCGGATGATTTTGGCGACTTCGTGGGGATTGAAGCTCATGTAGAGGAATTGAATTCGTTGTTGTGCTTGGAATCTGAGGAGGCTAGAGTGGTCGGAATTTTAGGAACTTCAGGGATTGGTAAGACTACTATTGCAAGAGCTCTATACAATCAACTCTCTAGCCACTTCCATCTTCGGGCTTTTGAAGCTTGTAGGAGAACCATCGGAGATGACTATAGCCAGAAGTTGTATTGGGAAGAACAACTTCTGTCAAATATATTAGATGAAAAGGACTTGAAGATAGAGAAAGTAGGTACGGTGAAAGAAAGGTTGAAGGAGAAGAAAGTTCTTATCGTTCTTGATGATGTTGATGATCTAGAGCTACTAAAAACCTTGGTTGGACAAACTGGTTGGTTCGGATCCGGGAGCAGAGTCATTGTTATCACTCAAGATAGACGAATTCTGGAGGCTCATAAGATTGAACTTATACATGAGGTGGAGTTCCCATCAGAACTTCTTGCTCTTAAGATATTTTGCCGATCTGCTTTTGCGCAAGACACCCCACCCGATGGTTTTATGGAACTCGCAGTTGAAGTGGCCAAGCTTGCCGGTAATCTTCCTTTGGGCCTCAGTGTCATGGGTTCGTCTTTAAGAGGAATGAACAAAGATCAGTGGATGATGATGCTGCCTATGCTCCGAAATGATTTGGACGGGAAAATTGAGAAAACATTAAAAGTCAGCTACAATAGGTTAGATAGAAAAGAGCGAGACTTATTTCTTCACATTGCATGTCTATTCAATGGTGTCCAAGTCTGGTACATCAATGACTTGCTCAGAGATAACACTGACATTAGGCTTATAATGTTGGCTAAAAAATCCCTCATACGTATGACAACACATCCCGAAACCGATACTGTAGTGATGCACAATTTGCTACAGAAGTTGGGTAGAGAAATCATTCGTGGAGAGTCTGATAGTCCTGAAAGACGTCGATTTCTGGTGGATATTGAGGATATCCGAGATGTACTAGTCGATAACGATGATACGGTAAGCTTTTTGCACATTACTTTTGGATCAAAAAAAAAAAAAAAAAAAAAAAAAAAAAAAAAAAAAAAAAAAAAAAAAAAAAAAAAAAAAAAAAAAAAAAAAAAAAAAAAAAAAAAAAAAAAAAAAAAAAAAAAAAAAAAAAAAAAAAAAAAAAAAAAAAAAAAAAAAAAAAAAAAAAAAAAAAAAAAAAAAAAAAAAAAAAAAAAAAAAAAAAAAAAAAAAAAAAAAAAAAAAAAAAAAAAAAAAAAAAAAAAAAAAAAAAAAAAAAAAAAAAAAAAAAAAAAAAAAAAAAAAAAAAAAAAAAAAAAAAAAAAAAAAAAAAAAAAAAAAAAAAAAAAAAAAAAAAAAAAAAAAAAAAAAAAAAAAAAAAAAAAAAAAAAAAAAAAAAAAAAAAAAAAAAAAAAAAAAAAAAAAAAAAAAAAAAAAAAAAAAAAAAAAAAAAAAAAAAAAAAAAAAAAAAAAAAAAAAAAAAAAAAAAAAAAAAAAAAAAAAAAAAAAAAAAAAAAAAAAAAAAAAAAAAAAAAAAAAAAAAAAAAAAAAAAAAAAAAAAAAAAAAAAAAAAAAAAAAAAAAAAAAAAAAAAAAAAAAAAAAAAAAAAAAAAAAAAAAAAACTTACGATATTCTTGTGAACTTTTGGCAGGGCAAGAAAACTGTGCTTGGAATATATCTCGACGCATCATATACCTCTGAATCATTTTCAATAAATGATCAATCGTTCGAATGCGTGCCCGGTCTCCAATTTCTAATAGTTTCTGATCATCGCGTGGGGGCAGAAGGAGGCAAATGGCTAGATATGATTGTATATGAAGATGGACGACTTTATTATTCCGGTGATCACGATCCCAAATGGCTGCAGTTGGGGACAAGGGGCAGATTGGATCTACCTAAAAGACTCGATTATTTGCCCCCTAAACTCAAATTGCTAAAGTGGAATAACTGTCCATTGAATTGTTTGCCTAATAGTTTTAAGGCTGCGTATCTGGTTGAACTCACATTGGAGAACAGTGACCTTGAGAAGCTGTGGCCGTGGGAAGAAACTCCGGTACGAATTCCAAATTTTTAATTATATTCCTTCCATCCTCTTTTTTTTTAAGATGTTTTATAATTTTTTTAAATGTGCTTAAAATGTGTTTGAATGTGCGTATTATATATACTTTCTCTGCTTTTTCATCAGCAACTTGGAAGGCTCAAGACGTTGAATCTGTATGGTTCTAAACATCTGAAAGAAATTCCAGATCTTTCTAGTGCCATAAATCTCGAGAGACTAGTTCTTATTGAATGCACTTCTTTGGTGACACTTTCTTCTTCGATTCACAATGTAACTAAACTGAAGTACTTATATATGATGGGTTGCACAAAGCTTCAGACGCTATGGGAAGGCGTCCAGGTACGTTACATTGTTAATGTTATAGAATTTGCTGATTGTTGTTTAACCTCTCTTATAACTAATTAAGTATAACCAAAATTTTCTATTGTGATCCACGGATTATTCTTGCATATACATACTTATGTTTGCTTTTTTTTTTTTTTTTTT
>NC_025696.1:15995397-15998615 GCF_000633955.1 Camelina sativa
TGTACTTATAGTTTAAAGTTTAAACATATATATGTCATTGATAATGATTGAAGCATTTTTTTTTTTTCTTAAAAACAAAAATCTCAGTCGCTTGGATGTCTCCTGACGATGAATCTGTCATCATGTAAAACACTGAAAGAAATTCCAGATCTTTCAAAGGCCACCAATCTGGAGAGTTTGGAACTCAACAATTGCAAAAGTTTGGTGAAGTTTCCTTCTTCAATTCAAAAACTCCAAAATTTGGTGGAGTTGAAAATGAAAGGATGCACAAGGCTGGAGGATCTTTCAACCGGTTCCCTCTTGTCATCTCTTAAAATCCTCGATCTCAGTGATTGCTCAAGTTTAAGAAGTTTTCCTCTGATTTCACTTAATATCGTATGTCTCTATCTAGAAAACACCGGCATTGAAGAAGTTCCCCCCTGGATTGAGCATTTTTCGACGCTCAAAGTACTAATGATGTATTGTTGCAAGAGGTTGAAATACATCTCCCCAAACATTTTCAGCATGAAAAGTCTAGATTTCGTTGACTTTACAGACTGTAGAGGTGCCATCTTGAACTACGCTGAGACCAGTGAGGAAGATTACCCTTCTGGTATATCATTATATGACAACATTGAATATACACCACGACGTAAGCTTTTCCGGCATGAGACAGGTAGTGGTTGGTACAGTTTGCCCATACGTGCGGAATCGTTTAGCTTCCAGAACTGCTTCAAATGGGAAAGAGATGAGCGAGAAGGCATCATACGACTAAGCACCAAGCCTGTGGCCTTACCAGGTGAAGAAGTGCCATGGTTTTTCGAACATCGAGCTGATGGAGATTCCATAACTGTCACTTTACCTCAGAGCACTCTTTCTCAAGAATTCGTGGATTTTAAGGCTTGCGTCGTGGTTGAATTTCCAACCGAGGACGAGGATTGGCCTTCATATTTGGAGGTAAAAATTGGATTTAATGGCAGAACGTATAGGGAATCGTTTTTTGAAGGTGGAGCTGCAGACCTGTACTTGTGTAAGACAGATCATCTGTTTTCTTTTTCCTTCAAGTTCCGGCCTAAAAATGTTCCATCTAAATCGGCTTTCGACGATGTGGAGTTTAAGTTTTCTTGCTTCAATAGGATAAAAGAATGCGGTATCCGACTCATAAAAGTGTGTCCAAAGCCAGATGATAGTGATTGAAGAGACTGTGAGAAGCAAGAAACGGCTGCCGGTCAGCCTTTTGTCATAATAATTAAAAAGTCATGAAAATTATAAAGTTATGGAAGTTATATCTCTTGACTTTTGATTTATTATGCAGATGAAATCGGGAACATATGAAGAATATATCACGCTCGTCTTCTCACTGTATCACATTGTGAAGGTAACTGAAACATATTACAACTATGTTTTGTGATCGAACATGACTATAAAGTCTATAATGGTATCTGACAAGACGGTTTCTTAGTTTTTCACACAATCTATTTTCTCTTGCAGATGATGGAGCACTGTCTGAGAACTACAAACCTTTTATGACTCCATGTCCGGAGCCTGAGAATGATTGTAATTTCTTCTTTTACAGATGGCAGAAGCACCCTGTTCTTATTTCTCTGATCTCTCTGTTTGCTTCTTTGAAAATTTCGGTTTTCCTGAAAGATGTAAATGTAACAGTCTTGTCGTTTCAAAGACATATATCTCAACGTGTACATTACCAAAGGTTATTTTTCTCTTTAAAGCAATGAATGAATCATCATTTGGGTAAACAAAAATGTATATCACAAATTGACAAGAGTTATCAGCAAGTTAAAAAGTGTTGGAACTAAATTTTTAAATAGCAAGACCTGCATCATCAGCAACATTTGCATCGCTGATACCATTGCGATTCCTACACTCACAATAAAAAACAGTGATTACAACATAACTCAACACCACCTCAGCACCATACATACAAACCAGCTTCCACCCGTCCCACCCACCGGCCACAACCACCGACCTCCACCACGACCCTGAGCTCGAGTCCATATCTAGCTCCTTTGCCAACTTCTCCATCCCATGACCAATGAAACTCGACAGAAACACAAATACACCCGCCAAAGCCAACCCTGTTATCCTCCTCCCTTTCATCAGAGCGGTTCCTTCCTTAACCGCATCAAAACCGTATCTTTCTTCCAATACAGAGACGACAAGACCAAGCCCCGTTATAGCCATTATGTATACCTCAACAACGAGACAGAAGATCGTGATGAGATAACGCAATGTGGGTGTGTAACCAACGAGAGCTGATAGAAACATGGGAACTGGTGAGTAGAGGAAGAGCAGACCATAGACGACGACAGAAGTTGCTGTTACTCTCATCCAAGAGGACTTCACTGAAGCAAATGACGACTTCAGAGATGGGTTTAGGCCTTGGTGTGAGAAAGAAGTTGAAGTGATGACAGTTATGGAGGCCATACAGGAGAGGATAAAGGATGGGACGAAGTACCGAGACTTGAGATGT
The DNA here is from genome assembly GCF_000633955.1 of Camelina sativa. Lineage (NCBI taxonomy): Eukaryota > Viridiplantae > Streptophyta > Magnoliopsida > Brassicales > Brassicaceae > Camelina > Camelina sativa. Next base: position 15,997,868 of record NC_025696.1, read on the forward strand.
AAAAGCGAGACAGCGTCTTCTCTAGACTCTTGCCAGATCTGTCTAGCTTCAAACCGAGTATGCACGACGTTAGCTAAGGCTTCTAGACGAAAGACATGGTTTTTAAGGCGAAAGGAGGTAAGAGTTAAGGAGAGGTGTAAAGCTGCTAAAGGGATCGCTATGAGCGCAAAGATTGGTAACAAGATGTGTTTGTTTCTGAAGAGTATCATGAATGAATCAACGAGTGTTGTGGTGATCCGTGTGGTGGAAGAACCAGGTCGCTTTACCTCAATCATGATTTCAAACAAAAGCACATAGGAACCCTGCTTAAGCTTTCAACAGCTGTTGGTAGATGCTATGCTTCTAGAGAATTAATGTCAGCTTGTATGTGACCTGTGGTTAATAGTGAAAGCACAAAACTTTATAGCCGACTCAAGAGAATCCATAAACAAAACACAGACAAGACAATGCGTATTGTTGCAAAGCTTCAAAATTTATCACGAAATCAAACAATTCGAGAATCAACGAATCCAGAACTCGGTTCCATTGCCAACTAACATGAATCTCTTGAAAAATAAACGTAAATTTCGATTCCCGATCTACCGCTAAATCCCAACCCTAGACAATTAATTGTAATTACTTGACATCGATCTAGATTGAAATGGAGACAGACCTGAAAGATTCGAAAACACCGATCGGTGGTGTAAGAGCAAAATCGAAGAAGCTTGCTTGTGAGAGATACATTGACAAAGAAGAAGTCAAAATTGGG
>NC_025696.1:15998917-16015678 GCF_000633955.1 Camelina sativa
TTTTTTTTTTTTTTTTTTTTTTTTTTTTTTTTTTTTTTTTTTTTTTTTTTTTTTTTTTTTTTTTTTTTTTTGACAACGAGTACAAGATTGGCTCAAACAAGCCAATGTGATGGAAATTCGTTAACAAAGGTAACTGGTTGCGGTGAAGTGCGAGCAAGCCGTGGAAATTCTGTGAACGAGGGACGTAGACCAAAGAAAAAGAAGTAAACTCCTCCTTATCCATCTGTAAGTCCTCCAAATACGGTGTAAAGGCTGGCCACTCAGAGGGTGAAGACACCATCTTCACTAAATCGGAGCAGTCGGTAAGAAAAACAACTGATTGGTTATCAGCTCCAATCATGCAGCGCATAGCCCAAACAAGGGCCTCGACCTCGGCATGAAGAGGAGATAGACTACGGCGATGGTTAGCCGCACCCATAATAGGAGCGTCACCCCAGGGCGAAGTACAAAACCATCCACTACCCGCAAAACGATCTGTTGCTTTCCAAGAGCCATCTACAAAACACATATAGCTCGAATGAGGTCTAGGAATTCGTAAAACCCCACTTTCACTATGTCCTATCCCCCCGAGACTTTCCGAGAGGCATGCCATATCATCCAGTTGAGCCAAGGCCCAGGCTTTCGCCTCATCCTCTGCTAAACGCAAAATGGCTAAGGGATTGGAATCAAGGTTACTAAAGATTTTATCATTACGCGCTTTCCAGATATACCACAAAATCCATGGGAAAAATTCATAATCCGCAACATTTGTGAACCGCCAGAAAAGGAAGTCCATATTTGTGAAAACCGACTCCGAAGGGAAAGATGCTGGACTCGTCGGGAAACGCGATAAGGCCCAAACTTGCCAAAGCATTTGCCACATGAAATGACGAAGCTTTGGTGGACATTTGATCTTCCAAACAAAGGCCTGAAGTGGCACAATATCAGGTCCAAATACCTTCGACTCAGAAGAAGCCGTCGGTTTGGAACGTAGAACATGATATCCTGACTTAACCGAATATTTACCAGACTTGGTAAAATGCCAGCCCAAGAGATCCGGAGCATCCGGTTGTCGCATCGGCAAGGCAGAAATTATAGCAACATCTTCCGGTACAAAAGTAGCCGTAAGTTGGGCCATATCCTAGGAATTGGAACTCCTGTCAATAAAATTTGTAACTCGAAGCAAAGGATCAAAAGGCAACCCTGTGCTTAGTGCTGGTCTCGGGGATTGAGCAGGGATCCATGGGTCAGTCCATACAGAGATGGAAGCACCAGATCCTACCCGTTTAATAAGTCCTTTATTAACCAGAGAGCGAGCAGAAATCATACTCCGCCACCCGTAGGATGGGGAATAAGATTTAATTGGATCCAAGGGATCAGAATGCCGATAATAACGTCCTTTAAAAACTCGTGCGAAAAGTGAATCCGGTACTGTGATCAAACGCCAGAGCTGTTTTGCCAGCAGGGCAGTGTTATAATCATCCAAACACCGAAAACCAAGACCTCCAGTATCTTTACCATGACAAAGTTTATCCCACGCTACCCAATGCAGCCCGCGTGATTGATCTGATGAACTCCACCAGAAATTAGAAATTGCACTAGTCAATTTCCTCGTAACCGTCTTAGGTCAACGGAAGCACGACATAACAAAAGTAGGAACAGCCGTAGCAACAGACTTAATCATTACCTCTTTACCTCCTTTGGACAAAAGTCTAGCCGGCCATCCGCTGGCCCGAGCCTGAAGTTTGTCCTGTACAAACGAAAAAATTTTCGTCTTAGCACCCCCTAGACTTTCCGGAATACCTAAATAAGATCCCATCCCACCCATGTTCGTGATTCCTAAGACCCCTTTCAACTCCTCCTGAAGACCATTGTCCACCGTATGTCCAAATTGGACTGAGGATTTCTGAAAATTGATTTGTTGACCTGAGACCCTCTCATACTGCCTAAGAATCCCAAGAACCACCTCACACTGCTCTTTTGTAGCCCGACAGAAGAAAAGACTGTCATCCGCGAATAAAAGATGGGATATGGCAGGACTAGCAGTCGAAACCTTTATCCCAGTAAGTAACTTCATGCGCTCTGCCTTTCGGAAATGAGCAATAAGTACCTCTGTGCAGAGAATAAAAAGGTAGGGGGACAATGGATCTCCCTGACGCAATCCCCGATGAGGAATGATAGAACCGTGAGCCTGACCATTAATCAACACCTTATACTGCACCGACTTAACACAATACATAATCCATGATATCCATCTATCACAGAAACCAAATTGCCGAAGTAGATGTTCGACAAAAGACCACTCCACCCGATCATAGGCCTTACTCATATCCGTTTTGAAAGCCATGAACTTCCCCTTACAAGAGGGGTTGGTTCGCAGACCATGGAACATTTCCTGAGCAATCAAGATATTATCTGAAATTAAGCGACCTTCAACAAATGCTGATTGTGTTTCCGAAACCAGGGAAGGTAGGACGGTACGAAGTCGCTGGCATAAAACCTTAGATATAACCTTATAACCAACATTACATAGACTTATGGGCCGTAACTCCGTCATTCTCGTCGGTTTATCCACTTTTGGGATAAGACAAATATTAGTCACATTTAATCGATTGTCAAAAGCCCCATCCCTCATGAAAGAATTAACCAATAAAACCAGATCAGATTTAACCGTAGCCCATGCTTTCTGGAAGAAAAGGGCAGTCATACCATCAGGACCCGGGGCCTTATCTGGATGCATCATGAAAAGCGCTTGCTTGACCTCCTGTTCAGTAACCTCGCGTGTTAAGAATTCATTTGTCGCTGGAGTGATAGATGTGGGAATTTCATCTAACATGTCCTGGAAATCCGAAGGATCCGATGATGTAAATAGCTCCTGGAAATAGGCGACCGCAATATTTTGGACACCACTCTCCTCCGTTGTCCAAACACCCTGCTGATCATGGAGACCAACAATACGATTCCGAGCTCTCCGTTGCTTTGTTTGGGCATGAAAATACCCAGTATTATGATCCCCGAGCTTCATCCACCGACTTCTGCTTTTCTGATACCAATACACTTCCTCATCCCTATACGCCTCCCTTAATTGCCAAGTGAGTTCCGCAAGCTCGTCCACCGTAGTGGTATCATTTTCCTGTGCTGCCGCTAATTTAGCTTTTAAATCCTCAATTGTCTCTCTCCCGTAGGGTAATTGTTCCTTCCGCCAGCGAGAAATGATCCGACATGTGGTAATTTTATCCATCAAAGTGGGATTAGCGGAGGTGTTTGTGTCCCATCCGTTAGCAATCACATCATAAAAACCCTCCTTGTCAAGCCATCGTCGATCAAAGCGAAAACCACTTCGCCCCCTATGTACCCTGTCCTCAATAACCGCAACGAGGGGCTTGTGATCCGAGGCAATCATTGTTAAGTATTCAGTGAAAGAATCTTTAAACATATCATGCCATTCTTCATTGGCAAGAGCCCGATCTAACCGACATCGTATTGGCTTCTTGTCCCGCCATCCTCGCCACGAAAGGTTATCCCCAAGAGAAGGGAACTCAAGGAGACCACAATGTCGAATCATAGTGTTAAAAGGCACAAATGAAGAGGCATGGCGCAATTTACCACCTCTCTTCTCATGGTTGCCTGTTAGTTCATTGAAATCACCAATTAAAAACCAAGGGGAATCTCTATTTAAACCAATCCGTGTTAACCATTCCCAAACCAGCTCCCGGTTTTTTGGAACCGGATCACCATAAACAAAGGTGAGATAAATTAGTTTCCCTTTGTACATTAATTCAACATCAATGAGTCTGTTTGAGGCAAATAAATCGCAACTCTTATCTTTTGATTCGTTTTCAATTTATTCTGATCCCAATATTTTGTCTATTTTCCTATTTTTATGCTATTTTACTTCATAGTTTTTACTAATTAGGGTAGATTTTCTCAAGTCAACAATAGTAAAAATTTAAGCAAACTTTTCATATTTTTCAGTTTTAGATTTTTTTTTTTTTTTTTTAAATAGGCAGAATACATTGAAAAATGTAAATCAGTTGAATACATCTTTTGTTTGCTCCTAAATATTTTTAAAATAAAAGAACAAGTTACAATCCGATAAATCGGTATCATCTAAATCGACGATCTTCCTATTTGATTTAATTGTCTCTGGTGTCATTGTCATTGTTGACAACATCCATACCGTCAGTGTTCTTGTTGCTTATGTCATTGGGATGATCCACACTTGTATTGTTGTTGGTGTCTGAGCTATTATGGCAATTCTCGAGGATGCTACTGCAGTTGTTGATGGTGGCTGAGTCGACAAGTCCATGGTTCCATAGTTTGATCAAAAACAATTTCCAGCACCTGGAATTTATATTTTCTTCAGAAACGAAGCAAAACTGATAGTGTATAATGTGTATGTAGTTGGTGTATTTATATATAATTTCTGGAGGTTACCAGAAGAGAGATGAGTAACTGTGCAATTCCTTCTCGTAAAATCTTGAAAATGCTTCACATGCCCATGAGATATGACCATCTGCTATAACCCTGCAACATTAATCATCACATGATTTTAGCATCATAATGTTCCATAACCAAAATCATTACAAAGGTATATGTACTGTAAACACATAAGGTCTTTTCGTTTCGCTGTCATTAGCAACAGACAATAAACTTTGAGCCTCGTGAGTGGTGGTGTGTCTTCAAAGTGCAAGAAAATGTAGTTACCTTTGCTTTCTTACAAATGTGTTCCAAAGATGCATGAATTGCTTTTCATCTTTATTCACATCCACAAAATCATCAAGCATCTGCAGCTTTTTTAAGTTTCAAAAGCCATTAGCAAGTTTTATCGAATACTATACCATTTTCCTGTTGTCTATTTATTGAACGCAGAAAGAAATCATGGTATACCTGGCGATCTTCGATATCTGCAGTAAAGTCATCGACTTCATCCTCGCTATCCCGATCAGACATTACTTGTTCAAGCATCATTGGCTTTGTCACAGAAACATGCAGTTTTTGGTTAGTGGCAATAAATAGAGACAACATAGACATAGTATTTTTCACGTCGGGACCAAGTATGCTTTGATAGGATATCATAGCGGGCAATATAACGAAAATGCTTAAGAAGTAGGTGCAAGAACTTGAATCACCTGCACTCTGTGAGAATGATAGAATTGGCGTTTCTGAAGAAGCAGGTGGCTGGAAGAAATTTTCTCGGTTAATATGGCAGTACAGTAAACACTTATCCGTTATAGGAAGAACAATTCATAACAACAGGAATGGCAATTTGGATGAGAACAAACCTTCTAGCCTCTGATCGCTCAGCAGATAACTTTTTTGTCTTAGTAGCATGGACCACAGCTTCGCTTGTTAATACAACTTTTGCATCAGCGCCCAGAGAAGAATGAGCTATGGCAGGCGGAGTGTTTCTAGTCATCTCAAACAGTCCAGTTGCCTCGGGATATCCTAGACCACGGTTTCCTGTAGCATGCCATTCATTTTGTACATCAGTAATGGTAGAATTACCCTCGCAAGAAGAAGGACAAAAACTGAACAATCAAGCCATTGTATCTTCTCCTGTTAATATGAAGTTCAAAGCCACAAGGAATACCACAGAAGAAGATGTGATTTTACCATCGTTCAGTAGGGCAAGTCCATTTTCTGTGCCATTAGCTAAACTGGGTGAATCCAGTGGTAAAAATTGAACTTTAAGTCGTCTTGTGTTATTTTTGCCACCTCTTTGTCTACGCTTACGAGGTTTCGAGCTGCAAAAACATTATGGTTGGATTTATAGAGAAGTACTGACAAGAAAAGCAAGGAGTTACTGCTATTAAGGTATTTTTATCAAGGGGTTCTGAGATTTACCAGAGAGAGAAGGGCTCAAATTTATCGTCATCGCTTCCTTCTTCCTGGTACAAAGAAGGATGGAATATAAACTAAACTTTTCACCACCAAGAGGATTTCCCAAGTTACCAAGTTTAAAGTAACTGACCTCATCAAATATGAAGGAATCAAGTTTTACAGAAACATTAACTGTCTGGTATTCTTCAGAAAGCTACAACAGGAAAGACCGTTTTTAACATTTAAAAAAAAAAAAAAAAAAGACATAGCAAAACAAGATTCCATAAAACCACAGATACCTTGAACTCAAATTCAAATAAATCATGAGACGAATTCAAATGAAATTGAAGCCCCTGCATAGACACAAGACAATGGATTGTAAGCTCCATCTGGAACATGTTTTCTCAGACAAAGACACACTCAGCAGTTCAAGAGTGAGAAGAAAAACTAAAAACACAAAAATATGCAACCGCACACTGCAAGTATACATCATGAAACGGTAGTAGCATTTCACAGTGTTAGATATAAAAGGCCTCGGAAGAAAAACCTCAGTTGTAATAGTTGCCCACCTTGAAGCTACCACATAGCATAAAACAAAATGGACAAGAACAATCTTCCCTAACTGCATGACAATACAGAAAAAAAAAATAGTTAATAAAGAATTCATCTAGAGAAACATAGAAATTGACAATGAATAGTGTCGAAGAACAGAAATAGACTAACCTTCAGTTTTCTGTAAAGTGTTATTACAATCCTTATAGTTGAAAACTACCATCCCAGTAGATCTTGACCTAACCAAAACACAATTTCGAAAAAATGTAAGTGTATTGCATGAACAAAGAGAAAACCATTCATAATGTCCATATCTACTCAACAGAGATAAATAAGCCATCAGCTTCCATATCAATTAAGATAAATAACATATCACAGTATCAACTCACTTAAGAAGAACACATACTTTCTTTTGCGCTTTGCTCCAATTTTGTAGTTCAAGCATCTTGGAAGGAACGATGGCTGCAAAAACAAACAACAAGTTCAAATAACATTAGAGACAAAAGAAGCACACACTCGCCATGAGTCAGACCATAATCTACACAGGAGATTAAATGAATACAGTCGTTACTGAGCTAAATAATAATGAGAGAGGAAGGCAAAGCATACGTTGCATAGAGAGCGAAGGTGAAAGATGTTGTATAGTCTAACAGGTTTACAATATATCAAGAGATTCTCATCAGTTGAAATCACTTCCTCAGGCGAGGACTTAGCGCGACAATTTTGCCTACACATTCTTGTTTTCAATTTCAATCAACGATGTCCAGAGCCTGTTAGTGCAAAACTCTGAGGCCTTCGCGGAATTAGAATTTTCTATGTCATAGCAATCAACTTGATGCAACAATTAGATCCGGCTCTTCTGTGTAAAGTTTCTGCAATATAACCAGATAAATTAGGATTATCAATAAATGATCTAAGAAGAAAATCGAAAAAGCAGATATTATGCTTCTAGAGAATGTCCTGTATGAGACATGTGTAGTAAAGAAAGCACAAGACTTTTTTGGTAACTCAGAGAGTCCATTCAAGACACATACAAGAGTAGGGGTATTAATAAAACCAAAAGCTTTATCCAATGCTACTTAGCAGAATAATCATACTTATATGGAAGAATCAGAGTTTTCTCAGGACCAGATGAAAGAATGACACTTTAAGCAATGATTCTAAAAACATAAACTTTGTTCAAACAACAAGTTCAGAGATCAAATTGTGTGATCTTTTTGGAGTAAATGCGTATTGAAGAAATCTTAAAATCCAGAACTAAGCTCCGTTTCCTAAAACAATCAGTGGTGTATAGGGAAAAAAAGGTAAAATTTCGATTCCGGATCTACAGCAAAATATTTCAAACTCTACACAATATTAACGAAAACAATTAGGTTTTATCAATTGTTATTACTCTGAATCCGATCTAAATTGAGATTTGAGACAAACCTGAAAGCTGCGAAAACACCGATTGGTCGTGTAAGAAAGAAGAGCTAGCAAAATTCGAAGAAGCTTGATTGGGAGAGAATTTCACTGCGAGAAAGAACATGTAAAAACAAAACTTTGGGTTTTAAAGTCTGTTTCTAATTCTGGGCCTGTGGCCCATTTTTTAACCGTAGTTGAACTAATATTTCTATAATTGGTTTTTTTTACTTCTACCAATGGCAGTACAGTGACTATTTTAGAGGGTTTAAAACCATATTCATCAAGGATCTCTCGGGTTTAATTGCCACATGAGAGTTTTTGATTTCATTGTTTAACTCTAGTTGAGTTGGCGCATTAAGTTGAAATTGATCTTTGTTTTCGACCAATAGAATGATTGATTAAATTGAGTTGTGTGATGTTGAAAATTTTTATTACAAACTAAACATTGTACATTTAAATTTAAAAAAAAAAAATGGACTATATGAGATATTAGTCATGTGTTTGTGTAAAGAACAAAAAAAACAAAACATGCAAGAGTTACGTATGGTTGACACAAATTCACCGGCAGTAAAAAAAGTTGTTTCCTTTCCCAAAACTGAAATTGAGTTCCCATGGAGACAAGACAAGCATGTTGCTTTTGAACTCAACTCCTTGAACCTGCTGACAAATTCCAAATCTATCACTGGTTTAGAATTAATGAACAAATTGAAACCATAATTGTACACAAGATTCTAACATTACAGAGACATCCCAATCCTTTTATCCATATGGGTCTTTCTGAAATTACTAAATTAAGTTTCACAGATCAATTATGAATTCATTAGAGTCTGAATCAATTTCTCGGTTTACCTGAATGAGAGGAGAGCCAGAGGATTACGACACAGAGAAGAAGAATGAGAGGAATGAGATGGATGACGTTTTCTGCAGATCTGAATCTTGAATTCTCTCTCTTCCCCGCTTGAGAATTCGGGTCGTACCTAGGCAGAAGCAGCTCCACATCATCATCTTCCATAGCTGTAACACTCTGAGATCGAGGCGGAGACGGTGTCTTCGCCGGAAACTGATCCGAAACTCTTGAACCACTCGTCGATCTACGCATCTCTCTTTCTCCCCTTAACGCAACTTGTCAAGTCAAAGGTCGAAACTTTTTTTCACACAATGACGCATTTAAATACAGTCAGGTTTGACCAATGAGAGGAGTCAAAGGTCTTCTCTTTTCACCAGTAATCGCCACAAGAGCAAGACCCATCTTTGAAATGGTGAAACCTTGTGGTGTCTCTCACCATGATCTCTCGTTTCTCTATCTCCGAGATTAATTTGATTGCTTTATGACAATCACCACAGATTCTCAAGTTCTTGAACACTTGTATCTGTGAACCTTGAGGGAGTTTTATGCAACCAAATGCAACAGCTAACTTCTCGCTATGCCATAACAATAGCTTCTCCTTTTGCTCTTCTTCTACATTGTGTAAAGCAAACTCTAGCTCCGGTTTGTATCCAGCTAGTTTCATCTTCTTTTCCAACTCCTTCAGTTTCTTGTGTATTAAGTCTAGTTCCGGGTGAATCCGATCACTTGATCTGAAATGGTGAACCTTGTTTTGAATCTCTATCCAACTGTATCCGGGTACCTGAAACAGTCAAGTGAAAACATTTAGAGTCTTGCAACTCGAATAAAGAATCGAACTTTTGACTCGCTCCTACCTTCACAACATTACTCTCTTTCATTCTCTTGCGAACCCTTGCAACATCTTCCCAACGATTCTTCGATGCGTAAATATTCGCTAGCTGCACATACCCGGCTGCATTTCTCGGGTCAAGCTCAAGCAGGTTCTCAGCTGCAAATTCAGCCAATTCCGAGTTCTTGTGCACTCTACAAGCCCCTAAGAGCGTCCCAAACACTGCAGCATGCGGTCTAAACGGCATTGATCTTATCAGTTCCATTGCCTCCTCCAGCTTCCCAGCCCGACCCAAAAGATCAACCATACACGTGAAATGATCAGGCCGCGGTTCTACCCTGTAATCTCTCACCATCGAATCAAAATACGCCATCCCAACATCCACTAGTCCTGCATGGTTACAAGCCAGTAAAACCGCAACAAACGTTATCCAATCCGGCTTGATCTTGTTATCTCTCATCTCACTGAACAAACACAGAGCCTTATCTGCATTACCATGCTGAGCGTACCCGGAAATCATCGCATTCCAGGCCACAACATCTTTCTTCTTCATCACCTTAAACAGTTTCCAAGCATCACCAAGTTCTCCACATTTGCAGTACATACTAATCAGAGACGTCAATGCAGTTATGTCATTACAAAGTGTAGATTTACACACTATCTGATGCATTTGCCTCCCTAACTGTAACGCTGATAGCTCACTGCATCCAAGCAATGCACTGCTTAGTCCAGACGAGTTAGGCCTAATTCCTTCCTCAAGCATAGCTCTGAAAAGCTTCAATCCATCTTCTGGCTGAGAATTTTCAACATAACCAGAGATCATAGCGTTCCAAGTTACAAGATTTTTCTTCACTGTCATGTCTTTGAACACTGCCTCAGCTAATTCAACCTTCTTGGCTTTCATGTACCCTGTCATCATAGCCGTCCACGCCACAACGCCTCTAAATGGAGCCGCTCTGAACAAATGTGATGCCTTTTCCAAATCCCCGCATTCAATGTATCCAGAGATCATGGCATTCCAAGAAACCTCGTTCTTCTCCGTCATGGAGTAGAACAATTCCCGCGCTTTCTCCATTTCACCTCTTCGTGCGTACCCTGTGATCATCGTGTTCCATGAAGCCGCATCCTTGAATGGTATCCGATCGAAGAAGCTCTGAGCCTTCTCGAAGTTTTCATTACGAACGTGGCAAGACAACATGATGTTATAAGAGAAAGTATCTGGTTCAGGGATTTCGTCGAACAGTTGGTGTGCTTCCATCATTCTGCTTGGATCTTTGGAAATCCCAACGAGCAGAGAATTCCAGGTAACGGTGTTCTTAGCTCTCATCCCGTGAAACACTTTGAGAGCTCCATCTATATCTCCTGAACGTACACATCTGCTTATAATCTTGTTCAACTGAAAAATTTGGTCTTCGTCAAAACGTTTAGTCGTCGTTTGAAGCGTCGAGTTTTCGGAGCGAACCAGAGATGGCTCTGGCGATGAACCCGATGATGATACCACCAAAATTGCATCTGGGTTTCCAACTGAACGCGAAAAGAATCGAAATTTACAGCGTTTTAATTGCTGATGAATGTAGAAACGAGGAAGCATTATTCATGGTTTATGACAGAACACAAGAAAATGTTCAATTTCTACAAAACCTTTGGTATATGTAGTAGCAACCATTACGAGAATCCGAGTTTTCTCAAGCAACCGATGTAACAAGATTGTATATAACAAAACCTTGAAACATCAGTAACCGATGTAACAAGATTGTATTATAACTACAACGTCAAAATGAACACGATCAGATATGAGAGGGAAGGTGCCAGAGTTAAAGACTCAAAACCCATAACATTTAAGTATGTCTTGTCTCAAAACATGTTTCATAAGTAAGAAAACAACTAAAAGACTAAAATGGTAAAGTAAAAGAGTGTTTTCAAAAGTAAACAAAAACCATCAGGCGTAAGTTTGCATAAAATCTAAAAACTGACGACACCTAAACATTTACACCTGACAACGAGAGACCCGGTAAACAGTACACCCTCGCACAACATCCTTCGACGTTTTCGTGGATGGATCTTACTTGCCCCCAAGAGATGGGAACTGAGCAGTATCTTCAATGGCTGGCGCAGCTTCATTACGGTAACCAACATGCTCTTCATTAGAAACACCTCCACGGCCACGACCACGACCACCACGTCCACGGCCACCTCTACCTCCTCGGTAGTAGTTCTCACCCTCAGCTGGCTTCAGAAACTCATTGATGCTCACAGCCTGCAAATCAGAAGAAAACACATCAGTAAGCAAACTTATTGACTTCTGCAAAATGTTAGGTTCAGACAATGATTTAAACCTTCTTAGCCTTCTCTTCTTTGTCATCTTTGCGTTTGTCCTTATCAGAACCCTGGGAAATAGATAAAAGGGAAGGTTCAGAATATTTTTATGCAAGTTACTAGACGACAATAACGAATTATAGAGGATATGTCTTACCAACTTGATGAAGATTTCATCATTAGCCTTCTTGTTTGACAGTTGTTGCATTGATTCAAACACTTTGGTATCAACTTTCCTCTCAGAGGTGGTCAATGATTGAAGTGCCTTTTTCTTCTCCTCGAGTATTTTTTCATACTCATCAAGAGTCATTTCCTGTAGAAACACAAGTCAATAACCAATCAGTGAGATTTCAGAAACTTATACAATGGAAACCAGTTTGGAAAATAGTAAAGAGAAGCCTAGCATTTCTATTCCATTCTCTGCTTACCTTATCCTCAGGCTCTTTTTCCTCAACTTCGGCAGTGTTCTCCTTGTTAGCATCAGCATCAACAGCTGGTTTCTCCCCAACAGCTTTCTCAGTGTCAACACCAGCTACTGCTTCAGTCTCACTTAAAGATCAAGAGAAGCTTCTTTTAGTCCAAATTCCCAATCACAATCACATAGATACATACAATTTTAACAAGTGCAATCAGCCACAAACAAATACTTACGCAGCTAACTCTTCCCCTGGAGTTCCCCAATTCCCACGGCCAGATCCGTCACGCTTGAAGTCACCCCTATCCAAAAGATAAACTCCAACTTATGAGATTGAGACAGTCATTTCAATGGCAGAGTAAGCAACAAACAGAATAAGACTGACCCTCTGCCAGTTCCACTACGACGCTCATATGTCCTTCGAGGACGTTCACCTTCACCACTCTCATTACTGAATCCACCACGACGACCACCACCTCCACCTTCCCCACGGAAAGAACCACGAGGAGCACCACCACCACCAGCACGCCTCTCGTAAGAAGACTTAGAAACGTCTCCTTCCTCAGATGGTTTAGAGTATTCTCCTGAATATCCATTGTTACCATCATCACGGTTGTAACCACCCCGACCACGGCTAAATCCTCCACGGCCTCCACGCGGAGCATCACTCCTCGCCTCTCTCACTAATCAACACAACATCAAAAACTAATCAGATAACCAAATCCCAATCACTCAAACAACAATACCCAACTCCATGAATAATCAACCGAACCCAAACAACAATACAGTCAGCTTACTCCAGTAGTAAATAAAGATCGGATTTTTATTAATTAAAGTATTGATATTTTTAATATGAGAAGAAAGAAACATCACCGGCTTGAGCAGGAGGGAGTGGCTTAAAGGGAAGCTTGGGAGTTGACTTAGCAGGCAAGCCTGAAACAGGTCCAGATTTCTTGGACTTATCAGTTTTCTCTATGGAAACGGCGAGCTGGCTCGGATCCTCAACATCATCACCCAACAAATCAAAAGGGTTCAAAGTTGCCATATCTTTTGAGTGATCTAAACCCTAGTTTTCTTCCACACACATCGACTGAGTCACTACTAGTGATTACAGGAAGCCATGGATAAGATAGATCTAAAAAGAGTAAACGTCAGAATGAAGAAGACGAAATGGGGAAAAGAATAGAGGAACTTGTTTGGGTTGGTGAGATAGAAAGATATGAAGATAAATGAAAATAAAAAATGTGGGGAAATATATGTATATGTTATAAATAAGTGTTTGATTTGGTAGTGAATATAATAAATAAGTAGAGAGAAATTTATACTTGCAAAAGTATGTTATACTGAATAAATGAGAGATGAGAGAGAGATTTTACTTCTTCTATAATTGAAGTTTTGTAAATTGTATTCATATGTTACAATGATCGAATTTGTTTGTTTATATAAAAGTAAAAAAGTAAGTTACTATGTGTGTATAGTGATGATGGGATCCACACAAAATAATAATAAATGCATAACGTTATACACATGCGCATCATTTGTTGACATTGTATACATCTTCTTTTTCTGACTTTCACAACCCTCCCCCTTAGAGACCATTTTTACTATGTCCCTTGCGTAATATCTTCTGTCGCCTTGTTAAAAACCTTTCTAGGAAAACCCAATGGAAAAAACCTTAGGAAGGTAAAAAAGAGTACAACCTCGCAAGCTCCCCCTCGACTGACCAGGATCACATCTTATAAGTCTTGTTGACAGCGCATTCCAATGTTATGAACATGTTTCCTGAACATAGTCGTGGGTAATGACTTTGTGAAGAGATCTGCAGAATTCTCGGATGATCGAACATATCTTACTTCAATAGCTTTATTCTTCACGAGTTCTTGGGTGTATGAAAATAACTTTGGAGGGATATGTTTGGTTCTATCACTTTTGATATACCCTTCCTTTGTCTGAGCAACACATGCAGCATTGTTTTCATATAAGATAGTTGGCTCTGTATTCTGATGAATTCCGCTACTTGATTTAATGTGTCGACTTATCGATCTTAGCCACATACATTCTCTACTTGCTTTCATGAAGTGCGATAATTTCAGCATGATTCGAAGAAGTAGCTACGAGTGTCTGCTTTTGAGAACACCACGATATAGCAGTGCCTCCAATCGTGAACACATATCCTGTTTGTGAACGAGCTTTGTGTGGATCTGATAGATATCCTGCATCTGCAAAACCAATCATTTGACAATTTAAATTGTTAGGATAAAATAATCCTAAATCAATAGTACCTTGAAGATAACGAAAGACATGTTTAATCCCATTCCAATGTTTTCGTGTTGGAGACGAACTAAATCTAGCCAAAATATTAATTGAAAATGAAATATCAGGTCGAGTGCAATTTGCAAGATACATAAGGGCTCCAATGACACTTAGATACGATACTTCAGGACCAAGTATCTCTTCATTTTCATCAGGTGGTCGGAAATGATCACTCTCAACATTTAATGATCTAACAACCATTGGAGTACTAAGAGGAGTTGCCTTATCCATATTAAAACGTTTTAACACTCTTTTAGTGTATGTGGATTGATGCACAAATATACCCTTTTGAGTATGCTCAATTTGTAGACCAAGACAAAACTTTGTCTGTCTGAGATCTTTCATCTCAAATTCCCCTTTCAAATAGTTTGTTGCTTTATGTATTTCATGTTGAGTTCCGATTATATTAAGATCATCAACATATACCTTGATTATCACAAATCCGATGTTTGTTTTCTTAATGAAAACACATGGGCATATAGGATCATTCACATATCCTTCTTTTGTTAAATGCTCACTGAGACGATTATACCACATACGTCCGGACTGCTTTAACCCATATAATGATCTTTGCAACTTTATTGCACACAACTCTTTGGATTTAGCTTTTAATGCTTTTGGCATATTAAATCCATCAGGAACTCTCATATAGATATCAGTATCTAATGATCCATATAAGTATGTTGTAACGACATCCATGAGACGCATCTCTAGATTTTCGCCAGCTGCTAGACTCATTAGAAATCTAAACGTCATTGCATCCATAACGGGGGAATATGTTTCCTCATAATCAATCCCGGGTCTTTGAGAAAATCCTTGAGCTACAAGGCGAGCCTTATATCTCGTAATTACATTTTTCTCATTTCGTTTTCTAACGAATACCCACTTGTATCCAACTGGTCTCACATTTTCAAGCGTGAGTACAATAGGTCTGAATACATTTTGTTTATTAAGCGAGTCAACTTCGACTTGAATTGCATCTTTCCATTTTGTCCAGTCATGTCTCTTTTGACATTCATATACAGACTTTGGTTCTGGATCCTCACTTTCCTCATCTATTTCCCTTGAAACAAGGTAAGAGAAAGTGTCATCAATATCATCGATTTTATTTCGATTCCATATCTTTCCAGTATGGATATAGTGATAGAAATCTCATGATTTTCTTCAGGCTCATGATGCTCAATACTTTCATTAGACTCATGATTTGTTTCTTCCAAAATGCTTTCTACTATTTTGGGCATATCATGCTTTTCAGCTTCCTTTCGTTTCCTAGGATTTTTATCCTTAGAACCAACTGGCCTATAACGCTTCAAGCGTGTTTTAGACTCTCATGTATCATCTGCTTTTCCACGTTCTTGTGGTATTTCAATTCTAGCAGGAACATTTGCAGCTGGTATATATGATTTAGTTACCGTTTTGGTATCAGCAAATGCATCAGGAAGTTGATTTGCAATACTCTGCATATGCATGATTCGTCGAACTTCTATTTCAGACTGCTTGGTAGGAGGATCAAGGTGTAGCAAAGATGGTACACACCATTTGATATCTTTTCCTACTTGTTTATTTTCTCCCCCTAGGACCGAGAAAACTTTCTCATCAAAGTGACAATCGGCAAAATGTGCCGTAAAGACATCACCAGTCTGTCGTTCTAGGTATCCTTAGATGGGCTATATTTGGTTCTCGACCAAATACTAACTGCAAAGGGGAATACTTATGATATGCACTTTGTCTTATCCGAATAAGCGTTTCTGCATGCAAGATGGCATGTCCCCATACAGAGATTGGAAGTTTTGATCTCATGATCAATGGTCTTGCAATCAATTGCAGACGTTTAATTAATGATTCCGCCAAACCATTTTGTGTATGAACATGAGCTACAAGATGTTCAACTTCAATTCATGTTACCATGCAATAATCATTAAATGCTTGGGATGTGAATTCACCAGCGTTTTCCAGTCTAACTCTCTTAATAGGATAATCAGATAACTGAGCTCTTAATTTGATAATCTGAGTTAGAAATCTCGCAAATGCCAAATTTCGAGATGACAATAAACAAACATGTGACCATCTGCTCGATGCATCAATCAACACCATATAATAGTGGAATGGTCCACATGGTGGATGTATCGGTCCACATATATCGTCTTGAATTCGTTCAAGGAACTTTGGTGATTCTTTANTGACCAAATGCGAACTGCAAAGGGGGATACTTATGGTATGCACTTGGTCTTATCCGAATAAGCGCTTCTGCATGCAAGATGGCATGTCCCCATACAGAGGTTG
>NC_025696.1:16016519-16054707 GCF_000633955.1 Camelina sativa
AGCTACAGGATGTTCAACTTCAATTCCTGTTACCATGCAATAATCATTAAATGCTTGGGATGTGAATTCACCAGCGTTGTCAAGTCTAACTCTCTTAATAGGATAATCAGAGAACTGAGCTCTTAATTTGATAATCTGAGTTTGAAATCTCGCAAATGCCAAATTTCGAGATGACAATAGACAAACATGTGACCATCTGCTAGAGGCATCAATCAACACCATATAATAGTGGAATGGTCCACATGGTGGATGTATCGGTCCACATATATCACCTTGAATTCGTTCAAGGAACTTTGGTGATTCTTTATCAATTTTGGTTGGCGATGGCCTTATGATCAATTATCCAAGAGAACATGCTTCACATGTCATTTTATTCCTCTGATATATCTCATTAATTTTCAGTGAATGACCATGTGAGCACTCTATAATTTTTCGCATCATTGTAATGCCTGGATGACCAAGGCGATCATGCCATAATGTGAAATCTTCTGGATTTCTTTTGATCAGAAGATGTGATTCTATTGCATCTATATAAGTATGATGCAAACTAGAAGGAAGTTCTGGAAAATTTTCCAACACATGCCTTTTTCCAGATTTATTAGAAGTTATAAACATACACTTCTTTCCATTCTCAGTGGCAGACTGAGTTTCATATCCTTGAAAGTATATATCTTTGAAACTTAACAAATTCCTTTAAGAATTCGGAGAATATAAGGCATTCTTTATGGAAAACTTTGTTCCATTAGGCAATACAAAGTTAGCTTTGCCACTTCCTTCAATCAAGTCTGTAGGACCGGATATTGTATTGACAATAATTTTTGTCGGTTTTAACTCAGAGAAAAATCTCTTTTGTCTCAGAATAGTATGTGTTGTTCCACTATCTGGTATACAAATTTCTTTGATATTTTTCCTTGTAATTGTTTTGTTTGAATCTTCATCCATTTCTGTAAAAAACATAAATGTTAATAATATAAGTATATTTCATTTATAGAGAAACATATAATGATTATACATCATCTTATTCTAAGAAACAACATTATTTTAAAACAACTGAAATACATAATACTTATATAATGACATTACTGAAGACTACTAGTCTCACTACAAGCATTTCAGTTATCCGCATGAGCGGTCTCGTCAAACTCGTTCACGAAGTCAGATGCATCGAGGTAAGATGTACCCTCAAAATGCTCTGTGAGGTTCACTTCTTTCCCTTTTCCCTTTTGGGACTCTTTGAACAATTTGCAAAGATGTTCGGGGGTTCGACACACATGGGCCCAATGCCCTTTCGATCCACAATTTATAACAGATGTTCTCACGCTTCTGTGCGTTACTTCCTTGGGATTTTTTTTCCCTTAGGACCTTGTTCAGATCGAATCCATTTATAAGACCTCTTGTTTTGTGGGTGAAAAGATCTTCCACGTCTGCGATTAAATCAACGACCATGACCTCGATAGGTTTGACTTCCTTTCTCCGTATTTTTCACATCCGTTGCATTTACTTCTGGAAATGCCTTTGTTCCCGTAGGACGAGAGTTGTGGTTTTTGAGGAGAAGTTCATTATTCTTCTCCGCCAATATGAGAGTCACAATTAACTCAGAAAATCTCTTGTATCCGCAATTTCGATAGATCTCTTGGAGAACTCGATGTTCTTTATGAAAAGTGAGGTAAGTTTTCTTGAGCATTTCAGCTTCGGTAATAGGCTTACCACAATATTTTAGCGATACAATCCTCAGAATAGCAGAATTATAATCCTCCACTTTTTCAAAGTCCTGGAATCTTAAATTTTTTCAGTCCTCTAATGCATGAGGAAGAGTTATTTATCTCTGGTTGTCAAACCGTTCTTTTAAAGCTTGCCACAACTCTGCTGGGTCTTTTATGTGCGCATATTCATGCGTCACATTTTCATCGAGATGTTTTCTTAGGAATATTATTACCTTGGTCTTATCTTTGGAAGGCGACATATTTTCCAATTTTATGGTCTCCGACAATTCTTGCGACTCTAAATAGAGTTCCATATCTATCGTCCATGCTATGTAGTTTGCTCCAGTAATTTTGAGAGCCGGAAACTTAAGCTTCTCAATGTTTGCCATTAGTTATCTAAACACAAAAGCGAATAAATATTATTAGCAAAATAATTTTATTTATTTTAGAATGCACCATTTATATTAATAATGCAAGCGATTACAAAGAACACAAATTCATAGAAAAGTAAACCAATGTTAATGGTAAACTCTTCGTGGGTAAATTCTCCAACGAAGAGACCATAAATACAAGTGATAATTGCAATTAAACAAATAATTAAAAACAATCTAATCATTTTCCAAAATGAAAACTTAAACAACTTTCTTTAGAAAATTTTACGAGGAATGATGCGGTTTTAGATGAATAAAAGAGTGAAAATATGAGTGTATTTATAGATTGAAAATTACTGTTTATAGCCGTTTGAAAAGTGTAAGATTTTTGAAAATTTTTCTTTGTGAAAAGTGTAAGATTTTTGAAAATTTTTCTTTGTGACCATTGATGAAAAGTATTAAGCAGAAAATCTATATATATAAAGTACACTTTACTCATTCCTGGTGCTGCCACGTCAGCACCCCTTCTTTTTAATAAGTCCATTTTTTCCGAGAGAGCCCATTTTTGTAACCTATAGTTTCCCACACAGCCCATTTACGTAAATATTTGTCTCTTATGTCTTCGGAAGCCCAGCTTAACCTTTCTCTCAGGGCCCAAAATATCATTATTCGTTTACTCTGTTGTCCAAATAAAACCCTTTCTGTACGATTGTCTTCTCCACCATCCGCCGATGAGAAATCTGAAGCGCCACGCCTCTTGATGGTTCCTCACTTCCATCGCTATCGTTTCGTATAGCTCTGAAACCGTTAAAAGATGTCCTTCAATGATTTCTCTTTCAATAGTAGCCCCACTACTTCCCCTTTAATTTATGTAACTTGAATTCATATATAATGCCATCTTCTCATCTTACAATTCCTTCTCTCTTAAAAATTTGTTTTTAATATAATGGATTCCAGTGTTGTTTCCTTCGCAAACCTCAAAGCCGGTCGCCTACACCAACAGATTGTAGGGAGGATGCTTCGTCACTGGCCAGCCCGGAACCTCAAAAAAGGAGGCCAACTAATGGGAGTGGACTTCCTACTCATTGACGAAAAGGTTTCTCCCATCTCTACTTGATATCTCAATCAGTCGATTTAGAAATATCTAATTTGTTGTTTTCTGTAGAGTTGTGTCATCCAAGGGTGATCAATGTTACCCACCTTTCGAAATTTTAGAATTCGCTGCGTGATGGGGGAGTTTATATTATGTCAGACTTTGAAGTCACCAGAAGCAACTCACTCTTCAAGCTTACCTCCTTCTCAATACGCTTCATATCTACCACTGTTTTTGATCAACTTGACGAGTCTTACGGTAGTTTCCCAAAAGAGTTTTTCAGGTTCCGTACTTATGAGCAGCTGGTCTCTCTTGCCAACACCAATACTGATCTTCCAGGTCTGTCTTAGTTTTAACTTTTTCAATATTTCCTGTCTCCAATATTAAGTAGATCACTTGCAGAATAGATGGATAATCGATACGCCATGAATTTGCTCCTTTTAGAGGGGGTTAAAAAACATGTTGTACGAAAAATTAAGAGAGGTTGTCTTCAATGTTTCTTTCTGATATAAAATCCCGGGTGTAGTTATTTTGAACTCCTCCTAATTTCTATCCTCATGGTTTCGTCTAAATTTCTACTGTCTCTTCGCACATTAGATGTCATGGGCCAAGTTTGTTCAAGCAAGGCATATAGAAATGGAATCACACAAACCTTGGAGAGGATGTTAGGATGTTGGTACAAACCTTGTAGGTATTTACCTTTATGGAATAGTGAAGTTGTGTAGGGGTGACACAGCCGAAGGACAATATTGGCTGGACAAGCTAGGCTGGAAAGAAAACAAAGAAAAGGGTGATCAATGCTGGAAAGATATCAAGAAGTCGTTACACAGAGTCAATGTTACTACAGTACATTGGCAGAAGTCCAGTCCAACCAACTATCAACTGCAGCATCAATAACCTAGATGCTAGATGCCCAGACTGCTATTACTTCAAACAAATGATCAAATTGGTCTTTTTCATTTAGTTTAAGCCTACAGACTAAGGTTAACCAATGTTATCATCATGACAAAAAACCGAAAATCATAAATAAAATCATTTCTTATCAAACTTCATATACATAACCAAAACGTGACAAAGAGATTTAAACAAGGGAACAACCAAACCAAATCTGAAAGTAAAACAACAGAAGAAACAATTTGGAGGGGAAAATAAAACCAAACCACAATAACAGCACATAGAAAATTGACATATATTGAAAAACGACCCACATAGAATCTAAAAACAGGTGTAAAAGTAAAACGCGACGCCAAGAGAGAGATATTCAAAGAAGTCTTATGCTACAAAGACAACTACAACTTTAAAATTGATGGCACAGAGAAACAGGTCAAAATACAAATGATATGTAAAACCGTAACAGACGCAACAAAATATAGAGAACTAACAGAGACTCAGGACAATCAAAATACAATTAACATTAGTTGCGACCAATTGATAGAATAAACATCAAACATAAAGAATGTAAGAGATCCACAGACCATTAGTTGAAGGAAACGAGGCAGGGAAACAGTTGGACATAGAGTTGACATTAGAAGCCATGTTCCGACCATATTTTTAATTTCTTCAAGTAAGTTTGAAAGATATGACTTATCTTGCTACGCCAGTGGAATAAACAAAGTAAAGATAAATAGTATTAACAACCCGAGTCAATTAAAGCTGAAGATTTTACTCATACTCCGAACTTTACCTAGAAGGAAATCGAGCAGATAAAGACGGCACGAGTCATACCGATGTAGCATTAAACTGGTCCATCCCCCAAAAAAACCCAACTTCAAATAACGTTTGCGGCCTGTTAGCAATGAAAATGCATTAGGTATGTATGAAAAGTCAGCCTTTTCAGAAATTGATAGAGAATAATGGAAAGAGGACATTACGATAACTCATGAACAGCAACTCAAGAGTACAAATCGGCAGCTGGCTTCTGATTTCGGTATAAATTGGGAAAAGATAACAATTAAGCATTTCAGAAAAGAAAATACAGTTAAGCAGAGACGATATGATGGTAGATACATTTTAAAATCTTTATATGGTTGTTCTCAATGCAACTGAAACAATTAGAAAATCAACCTCTCCTGTACATCGGAGAAACCGATTATCGACAAAACGTAAACGAGGACAAATATTATTAAAATGGAACAGAACCAATCACAACACAATAATAGTACCACTGAAGGCCCAATAAGCCTACTTAATTTTCCGGCCCAAAACAGTCAACCCAAGATAAAAACAGAAGGAAACAGACGAAGGAACATTATCTTTTAAAACAATTTTTAAAAAACAAGACTACTGAATCAATCCAAACACACAAATATAGAGAACAAAGTACTTGCAGATTAATAAATTAGCTACGGAAAAAAAAACGATATACTACAACCACATATAATAAAAACAAAACACAATCAAAGAAGAAAAAACAAGTTATTTAAAGGATTATGAATCGTAGTCAAAGTAATAATTATATCACAACACAACAAGTTTATAATTTTGTAATTATCTTATTGTATAATCACACTATATACAAAAAATTACCTTCACAACCCCGTCAGCTTGGTTTACAAAGTATATGCAACCTCCTCTTATTAAAAACCTAAGCTGTAAGCTATATCTGATCAAATTTAGTTATTGATTATGATTCGTTCGGTTATGTTGTTGCTTCAGTTCAAAAATATATGTATTTAGAACAGAGTTGATCAATTAACCTTAAAGACAATAAAAGTAAAATCCTAAAAACAGATCAAATAAAAGCAAATATTTCTTCAAACAAATACAAAAAATGGAAACTAAAATGTTTTCAAATAACTTAAAATTACTAATCTCAAAAACTAAAGAGGAGAGCACCACATGTGTCTTTTTGAAAATTAAAAACAAATCTTTCCTCAATCACTTTCATCATCTTCAGAAGATTGGTTGAACTCAAGCCTGCATAATAGTTTTGTACAAAGTTAATCTGTTGTTCTTTCATTATTTATGCCATATAGTAGAAATTTTTTTTTAGGAATAACCTCCTCTGAAAATCTTCAACATCTCCAATTGGTGGTTCAAAATAAATATTTGAAACCCCTGGTGTAGAATACAATTCCATTCTTACACCTAAATATACAATAGATAAATAAGCTTTACAATTACAGTATTATTATTGAAATTAGGGTGATTTACTTCCCAAAAAACCTCAAAATACTAAAGTACAATATCAATAGCACTTGTATTATAGAAATGATATATAATATTTGTTAAACTATTATAAACGATATTAAGAGGTACATATCTATATACTTACAAATGCATCACACAAAATTAGTTAAATTGTGACATCGTCCTGGCTAACATTCCTCCACTTCCTTAACACTTTCACTTGAATCTTCCACCCAGATCTCTATGAATGTAGATCTTTTACTCTATCATATTCACCCATTTCTCGTGGAAAATATTAAAAACCTCCTAAAGGAAAATATGTTAAGAAGATATATTAACAAATGACATGTATTGCTTTCTTTTATAGGAAAAAAGCAGATACTATGCGTTACGATGTTTTGTTAGTAATAAATATAATAAAGATATTGCAGAAGATTAATGCATTCCCTTCAAAAATAGCATGCATAAGTTTCGTCTATACATTCACTTAAAACTGACAGAATCAGTATACGTTATAATAAAGAAAGAAATTACAATTTCCAACAGTTCTTAAAAATGAATGCATAGATACAATAACTGCAATTCTATTTTAAACTTATGAATTTGTCTCTTTGATTTTAGTTTACAACTACTTCATAGATATATATAGATTTTTAAAAATTACATCTACCATTATATACAAATTTAAAAGAATTTGCTTCATAATGCAAGATGTCCTAACACATGAAAAAATAAGAAGAAAAAAAAGTAGAATACTATTCACCTGAGTTTAAGACATTTCTAGCCTTTAGTTGTAAAATATGAAGAACCAAAAAAAACACCCAAGATTATCTAAAATTATTAAGGAACAACAGCACACTAAATTACACTTAATACAACACATATACGTATATAAAATATCAAACAAAACAACATAACCCACGGAAAACAAAAAAACACAACAAACGTAAGATGGATTTACAAAACCTAAATTATTAAAAAAAAAAACACTGTTTAAAACATTCATCTAACTACCACGCGTAGCGCGGGTCAATTGCTAGCTTAAGCCCACTAAACACTTATCCACTAAACAGTTTCTAATTTGTTTGTTCATAACACTTGAAAAGCCCATATTAAACTCAAATGTTTTACTTCTTCTTTCTAATTTCGAATTTTGACAAAAAAAAAACCACAAATAATCCTTCAACTCTCAGACCAATATATTAAAAAGGCCCCCAATATTAACAACAACATCTAGAGCCATGAATATAGACAAAAAAAATTGTTAACAAAAACATTTAGGTTATTTTAATCTGTTATACAAATTAAAGGTGGTTTCATTAAAACATTAAAAAAAAATTACCTAAAAAAACATTTTTCTTTGAAAACTACTTCATTTTAATACATTATAATAATTAATAGTACTTAGAACAAAATAAAAGAGCAAAGGGTTAATTCGGATACCATCAACAACTTCAATATAGTATATGTCTTAAATTTTAAAAGTATAGACCAACAAGTTCATAATAAATTTAAAACAGAATTTAAAAATTTGTTGAGATACACAACAAAATTACTCACACAATGGATAATAAACAAAAACGCCACTAAACACAATTACTCAGACAATGATATGATAAAATAATGAGTAAGAGAGGTAACGGCAATACTATATAAAATCTCAATATAAAACACATAATTAACCAACAATAAAGACAAACCAACAATTAAGCCATAATACCAAAATATAACTCCAACGCACGTCAACACTATTAAATACATGAAAAATTATGACCAAAACAATTTAGAAGAAACATACAAAAAATGTACCAAGTAAAACCATACACCCTAGAAGAACTCCCAAATAAAATCTTCGAAGATATAATGGCACGAGTTGCTCGCGTTTCCCGCAAAAACGTAAGATATATATTGGAAGCATGACCACCACTTGCAAAGGTGGCCCGAGACAATTGAGTATACAAGAATATCAACTTAAGGCTGCAAAATATGAATCTATTATCAACAATAAATAGAGACAAAGACCTTCATGGAAAAATACCTCGCAAGTCAAAATATGGAGACACACTACATAAAACGAATTCAAGAATATTTTCACAACAAAAATTTCTGCACGTAGCGCGGGCAAACAGCTAGTAGATCATAAATTGAACAATCAGTCAGTTAAAATTTAGCAATTTTAAATATATGTTAATATACAGGTGGCTGAGCCTCCTTATATATTAATCATAATATGAATATAATTTAACGATAATATTATGGTGACGGAGTCATCCACATAAAAATAGTAAATAAATTATGGTGACGGAGTCATCCACATAATCGGCGGCTGAGCCGTCCATTGTTATGGTGCGTGAAGCAGCCACTACAATAATTACTTATAGGGGCGGAATACCTCCCACTATAGTAACACATAAATAATGGTGTTTTGAACAACCATTGAAAAATATATATATATTTTTAACGAGGCGACGTACCGCCAAGTAGAATAACATATATAGTATAATAACATACATATTATAAATATATAATTATAACCCACCGTAGAGTGATCGTGCTGATAACGTGTTATAAATAAGTGTTTGATTTTGTGGTGAATATAATAAATAAGTAGAGAGAAATTTATACCCGCAGAAGGATCGTGATACTGAATAAAAGAGAGACGAGAGAGAGAGAGATTTTACTTTTTCTATAATTGAAGTTTTGTAAGTTGTATTCGTATGTTACAACGATCGAATTCGATCGTTTATATAGAGGTAAAAAAGTAAGTTACTATGTGTGCATAGTAACACATAGTAACGGTGGGCTCCACACAAAATAATAATAAACGCATATAATACACATGTGCATCATTTGTTGACATTGTATACGTCTTCTTTTTCTGACTTTCACAACAATATATATTTTTTAGCCTTTAATGTGAGTAAAAATTTGGAGTGTTAAAAAAAGCAGTGGT
Organism: Camelina sativa; assembly: GCF_000633955.1. NCBI lineage: Eukaryota > Viridiplantae > Streptophyta > Magnoliopsida > Brassicales > Brassicaceae > Camelina > Camelina sativa. The sequence goes on from NC_025696.1 coordinate 16,025,769, forward strand.
GGATAAGAGCATTTCCAACCATAAAAGACCATGACACTAAATTTTTGACACTAAATTTTAAATGTCCCTATGACAGTTAATGATGAGTTAAAAAGTATAGAAAAATATATAACAAATATGTGACTTATCATTATGTTATTAAATTTGTTTGTCATTTTGAAATATTGGAAGAGTGGCAAAAAGCATACTATAAGATTTAGGCTCCGAATGGAGATAATGTATCAGGCATAGCGGATCTAGCGGATCAAGCGAAAAAAGTGGATCTGGCGAAACAAGTATGGATCAAACGGTTTAAAATTTATGTTTGAATGGTAAAAATAGTTCACAGTACTGTACAATTTTAAAATAATATATTTAAATTTTAAAATTAGTATTTAATTTTTTATAAGTAGATTCTAATTAATATTTTATTTTAGGAAAACCTAATATAAAAATATATTTTTTTTAAAAAATAATTAAAATATAATTGCACTTTTAAAATAATTTTGAAATTTAATTAAATTACTATATAATTATTTTAAAAGACATATGTTTGTGCTATAGCGCAAATCCAAACTTATTACATTAGTGAAATTAAAACCAGAATACATAGAATAAATGTATTTAAAACATTCATTCAACAAGCTTTTTAATATAAAAGATGTTTATTAGCCCATAATGTATGTGCAAGATGTGAAGTTTGTATTATTATTTTCTTTTACAACAACTTTTACTATTTGACCACTTGAAACACCCCCATATCTGGATAAAAGTGGTCAATTCACTTTTTTTACTAAAAGACAAGAGTTTTTTATCTACATGTGTTCTCATTTTTCTTTTTTGTTTTGTGTTGCTGAATGGGAATACATAAGTGGATAGACAACTTGAGCTGAAGAATCACTCCTGATCCCACTCCTCATTCAAAGTCTAAGGTAAATTAAATGTGTGGCGTGTGTTACATATTTTATAACGTTAGATTAATGCCACCAGATCTAGGATGGTAGTTGGGTTGTATTTATGAAAAACGCACATGCATAAATTAAGCTCCTGCATATACCTTTGAACCTACATATGTTCTACATCTGCATATGTCTTTGAACCTAAATAGACGTAAGTACATATTTAGGCCTTGAATGGTAACTTCTCGTAAGCGAATTTCAACACTATTCTTTCGAAAAGTTAATTCATTCACCAATCACACACAGTTGATGTTATTTGCGTTATTGAAAAAGTAAAAAAGAAAAGTTGGTTGCGTTTTTCATGTAGTGTATTATCAAGTGCACTGCAGTTCATTTTAGAACTGTCTATTATGTAGCGGTTTTGCCAATAACTCACTGAACAAAGTAATTATTTATTTTTTAACAATAAAACAAAATAAATTTAATGGATTTTTGTTTTTCTTGTTGTGATCAATAAAAAAAAGTAATAACTAGATTTTAAGAAATGACTTTATGCTAGTTAATAATCAACATAAAGTCTTAATATTTCTATTAACACAAAGCAGATAATAATTTATAATTATATTAATTATTTGTATTTTTAATTTACTCATATAATTATTGGTCTCATAATCATATATATATACAAAAATAAAAATATTTATTTATTAATATAACAAACAAATTAAAATAAATAATTATATTAATTATTAATAAAACAATATGAAATCCGCACCGCAAATTATTTTTCACCAATCAAACTTTACTTTGCACCGCTTATTTTGTATTAACCGCACTTGTCCTGCAATTATGGGTCTGAATGGTGACTGCGTATTTGGTTGTGCGGGGAAAGCGGTTTTAGAGTGCAATATGTATGAACTGCGGTATATGCAGGTTGCGGGACAAGTGCGGTTTATACCAATTAAGCGGTACAGAATGATAAATGATAGGTGAAAAAATTATTTTCGGTTCAGTATTAATTGTGTGAATGGTAAAAAAAGGAAAAGCAGTCTGGATTACATTTTATAAATAAATTTATTAATAATTAATATGTTTGTGTATTATTGTATGTTATGAATTAATAATAAAAATAATTGTATTTCTTAACCTTAAATACTTTAGTTGATCAAAAAGTAATTTTTTTTTTTGACAAATTGATAAAAAGCTCAACCATAAAAGATACATAAAATGTATCGAGTACTTTGATTTTCCCAACAACATATTTGCAATATTGTCTTTTATTTGCGTCATAGCTTCTCCATCTACTATATATGTTGCATCCATGTCACATGTATGAAGCTCAAAATTTCGGTTGTTGTTTGTCTCAGTCATTACATCTGCGAAATCTACATCCGAGAAATTTGAAATCCTAATGAAATTATATAGTCCCACTGTAGCCATTACCACTCTTTTTTTAAGATGAACATTATATCTTGGAAAATCATAAAGTATCCTCCACTTCTTCCTTGGAGGAGGACCAGAATAAAATTGGGACATATGATATCTCACAACTCGATTTCGTGATGATCTAGAAGGAGCAAGAAATCCTTGTTTGTTTGGATAGCCAGAATCAACGAGATAATATTTCTCTAATGGAGGCAAAGGAAACTCGGTATCACTTTGTTGTGCCATTTTCAGAACAGCTGTATCGTGGCATGATCATGGTGCTCCATTCCAGATATATGTGAATAACATATTCAAATCACATATTGCCATGATGTTCAATGAAGCATTATCGTCTTATCCATAGCTCCAACGAATCCACTAAAATATGGCCAATATCTCCGGTCTACCTGAAGTCTTTTAGGAAGTTCTTGTCTTGTTGGAGTTCTAATATAATCACATGCCAATAATTCAGTTGCTGTAAGAACTTCCCTAAATTTTCTTTGTACAGTCTCTTGATTTTTGCCAAATCTTAAACCAACATCTCTTTGAACTTCATTGTGTCCGCATATGCGTAAAAACATAGCCACTCTTTCTTCAATACTTATATTTAATGTTGGTTGTAGATCATAATTTGTTTGCAACATATTACACAATGTTGTGAAACATGGAAGTGACATCCGTAATAACTGAAGACAAGCAACATCATCATGTTGTAGTCGATGCCATATATTTCTCCATCTCAAACCTCCATCAGTTTGGGCTGGTGCTCTTTGAAAATATCGATCATAATAAGCCAAAGCTGGTTGAATTACTAACTCTTCAAATTGTTCATTTTCCAAATTCCACAATGCAACTCTTTCTTTATAATTTAGATTGTTTGGATCTTGTGATCGCAGCTGACATATACGAAATACCTGAAATTACAAATGATATTTCATTAAAGATAAAATTATTTTAAAATCTCACAAATTAAATTAAATTTAAAATTAACTAAGACAATATAAATAATAAAAAACATTAGTGATATTGATTAAACACAAAACCACATATTATTCATCTCCTACATCACTTTGATGACTTTCATTTTGTTCTTGTGGGGTTCCCCAAATATTGAAAAGGGCTCATGGTCTAGGTGTTTGTGGCATTCGTCCAGATTCAAAATTATTAGTGAATCTGAGACCGGCTGAAGTTTCTCGTTGATTATTCATCACATTTTCACCTTGGTCACCTAGTGAAAATCCATATTGAACATTTGTTGGAGTTGTTCCAGATGAACCGCCTTGCTGAAAGTTTGGTGTTTGTTGCCATGGATATAAGTTGGATGGTGTGCTCCATTGTGAAGCATTTGGTGGTGTGCTCCATTGTGAAACATTTGGTGGTGTGCCCTACTGTGGAACATTTTTGAGATGTGCCCAACTGTGGAACATTTGGAGGTGTGCCCCATTGTGGAACATTTGGAGGTGTGCCCCATTTTGGATGAGCATTTGGTGGTGTGTCCCATTGTTGATAACCAGGACTCCAAAAACCAAGTGGATTTTGCTCTCCTGAATGCGAGATGATAGACCTCCTGAATGCGGACTACGAGATGATAGTCCACCCACAGAAGATGGACTACGAGATGATAGACCTCCTGAATGCAGACTCCCAAATGAATGACCTGAGCTTAACTGTTTTGGCACATCTTGGTTGTTCCGTGAAACACTAGTCATTGCTTCTAATAATTGTAGCTTATCTTCATCATTGCTTCCTGCTATGTCAATAAAATACTTACGCCAAAAAACTAACTCCTTAAGTGCGTTAATGCATGCCTAACAAATTTTTGTGTACTTGGGCAGATCTAGCGCAATGAATATTGTTTCTGCATTTTTAAATTCATCATAATCATCTTGGTCAAAACCACCGGGACGAAGTTGTTGAAAACTTTGTCGTTTAGATTCTCTATACCCAGAAATGGTGTCTCGTATAGTTGTTTCAAATGATTGTCGCATATGATTTCCTCGTGAACCACTTCCAATAGAAACTCGGGAGGTTCGCCCAGATCTTTGTAAGCTATTCCCACGTCTACCAGTCGACTGCAGATTTAGTCTACTTTGTTGTTGGCTTCTAGGAGGGGAATGTTGTAAGGTTTCATCGTCATCAATAGTAACACGATACACTTCTTCTTCTTCTTCTTCTTCTTGAGTCTCAGGAACTTGTGTTTGTGGTTCGTCATCACTATCGGCTTCTGAGTCATAATGATCCTCATCACCATCTCCATGCTCGTTAAGCAATTGTTTCTTCTTTGACGAGCCGAGTGTTGAGATTGTGATTGAACATCATGTAATGCGAGACATCGTTTCATCACATCTTGAAACTCAGGTGGTTTTCGGTTTAAGCTTTTTGTTAATTTGCAGCCCTAAAATTAAAGTGGATTAGTTTTGAAACCTAAATTTTGATACATAAATTGATATGTACGAGGATAATGTGTACTTACAAACTCTTGGTCCGCCCACCATGATTCGGATGCATATATCATAGATGTATCAGAATCAACCATAATCCCAGTTTTATGCATAAGAACCTTCCACCTTTTGTAATTTTTTTTGAATTCATCAAGCTTGTTTTTGAAGAAACCATAAGTTATATCCATGTTAAACGCTTGATTGAACTTTCGAACCATATATTCTCTACTGATCGCAGTAGGATTCTTAATAGTGTAATTAGACATGGCAATTGCTTCGTCAAACAATTGAATTAATAGTTAATAGTTAATAGTTTATATTACTAAATGTAATAAGATAGTTTTAAAATATTGATAATAATTTGGTTTTTTGTTGATAAAAAATAATTTAGATATATTTTTTTAATCAAAAACGCAATAAAATAATATATATTTTTTAGTGTTTTGTAAATAGTGCTTATAAAACATTTAAAAAAAAAAAAACAGCGTTTGTTTCACTGTTCGGTTGGAGTGCATTAACATTATAATTGCTGTTATACAGTCTCGGTTGGAATTGCTTTAAGTGTATATGATGAACCAGATTTAAGCCGTGTGATCAAGAAAACGATAACTTATTTCGTTTATTGGCCGTTTTCACGACCAAAAGAAAAGAAAATAAATTTGTTTATTGGCCAAACATACTGTTCCTCATGGGTCCATTTTAGTAAAATTTGATTTATAATTGCAGTTCTGATGTTAAGTGTTCTTACTTATATGAAAATACTCATTACAATTTACAGTATATTTACTTGATCATTTTGATGCATTATGAAACATTCTTATACTATAATATAAGACTATTTAGTTTTCTAACATTATATTCCTAGTGTTTGTGGTATGATGTAGTGTTCCTAAAATAAAGTGAGATAACAATAACTTGCTGGTTGTTGCACCTAAAACAAATCTCATTGTTTAAAGGGTTTAATTAACCTAATATTCGTCCAAGGGTCATTTTAGTAGAATTTGGTCATTTAGCCACACTTAAAAATGTCTCTTTCAATTTAATTTTGCATTTAGCATGTTGCAATTTAGTAATTTACAATAAATAAAAATACTTATTATAATTTACAATATTTACATACTACAATTTATAATTTTTTAATGCATAAAGAAACGATCTTTTATACTACATGCAACACTATTTTGCTGCTCAAACATATACTCCATTCATTTCAATACCAGTGTCTTTTAAAGTTTTTTTTTCACACGTATTTTTAAAAAATATTTTTTTTTTTCTATTTTTACTCCTTATTAATATGTTCTAAAAAAAGTAGAAAAAAAATTGTCAATACATTAAAACAATAGGAAAAATGCCAAAAAAAATCCGAAGTTATTTTTATTTGGACGTTTAATACCCAATAGTTTTGGATTGGAATAAAAATACATCAAATAATAAAAACATGTCATTTAAAACCCAAAATAATTAGAGTTGTTATTTTCAAACCTACGATTTTTCAACAAAATCAAAATTCCATTTTTATCCTGGTTATCGAACTAATTTTTAATTTTTAATATAAAAATTCTCGATTTTCTACCAACCATATCAAACCGAAATCAACCGGTTATCTACTTCTTTCTATCTCTTCTTCCTCCTCCTACGCTTCACCTACGCTCGATAGATGAGAGAGATCACTCAGATCAAAACATTGCAAGATGAATATACATATTGGTTTTAATCAAATGTTACAAATTTCCCCAAATTTTCTTATAAACTCGTCAATTTAAGCAACAATGAAGAAGGAAAAAAAAAAACCAAAACAACAAATTTTATAAGAACAGCGGAAAAAAACTGAAAGAAACAAAAGTGAAGAAAACACAAAACAAAAGCAGCGACCAAAGCTAAGTTAAGCTAATAATAAACACAGAAGAGCGAAAACGATACTCAAATTTTGCTTTGACAACATTCAAATCTCAAAGCAATACTTTGTTTCGTTGTTCCGATTGTGTTTTGGTCTGAATTATGTGGTCAAATCTTTTATAATCTCAAATCCTTCCAACACACTTTGTGTTTCCGGCTTACAAAGGCACTTGGGTCCCGCTTCTCATTGCCCGTTTCCTTCAATCTTGAATTCGAAATTTGAATTTGTTTACTCTGTTCTCTCAAAGCTCCAATTATTTATCCAAACTCCTCTCTCCACTGATCTCGATTTGCTCGTACTCAAATTTTCGCGAATTCTCTAAGTCTGTAGCATCCGATTGAGACGTGAATTAAAAATGCTGGGTTTTTTCTACTCTGGTTCATTTTCTACTTCTTACCCTCTCGTGAAGAAGTTGGTGATTCTTCCTTATGATCAGTGGCGGATCCAGAAAATTATTCTGCCTGGGCCACATATTTTATACAATTAATAATTTAAATTTTAAATAATAATTAATATTAAATAAAAAATTTAAAATACTTAAATATATTTTAAAATATGAAATTCAAGAAAACATCAATTTTTTTCTTCTTTTTTCACATGACACCAATTTTTTTGGTCTCTAAATATATTAAATAAAAAAATATAAATTTAGTCAATTATATCATGTAAAAGTAACATATATCATAAAAAATTACCAAAAAAACATATATCATATAAAATTATTAATTTAGTCAATTATATCATGTTATTTATCCGTAAAAGTATGATTTGAATTTACATTTCTAAAATATCACATAAATTTAAACTCTATATAAAATTAACAACAACGAATATAATAAAATGTATACTAAGTTACTCATTTTATTAACATTTTTAATTTAACGTAATCTTTACAGTTTAAAATGATGATTTAATTTTTTTTTCAAGTTAAAATGAAATTAGAAAGAGAAAATAAGAATTGAATGAACATAATTTGATAGACAATAAAATGGAATAAGAAAAATGCACCAATTATTAAAAAAAAACATGTAAGAAAGAGAAAACACTAAAAAGGAAGCAATCAAAAGAAAGAAAAAGGTAAAAAAATCAAAGAATGAAGTTAAAATGTGGGGCATTGAACCAATCTCTCCAAACTCAGCATGGGGCACCTTGTAACCAAATGAGCTATAAGATAACATTAACCAATGATAACATAAATAAAATTTAAAGTGATGTGGGGCACGTGCCCCACCCCATGACACTGTAGATCCGCCCCTGCTTATGATGAATTCGACGATAAGAGAGAGGAGGAGGAAGAATAGGGAGAAAGAAGGAGATAAATGGTTAATTTCGGTTTGATATGGTTAGTAGAAAACCGAAAATTTTTATATTAAAAATTAAAAATTAATTAAATAACCAGAGTAAAATTGGAATTTTGATTTTGTTGAAAAATCGTAGGTTTGAAAATAACAACCCTAATTATTTTGGGTTTTAAATGACATATTTTTATTATTTGATGTATTTTTATTCCAATCCAAAACTATTGGGTATTAAACGTCCAAATAAAAATAATTTGGGGTTTTTTTTGGCATTTTTCCCTTAAAACAATAGAATACCAACACCTTATATTTCATCTTAGTTTATTGGGCTTCCATGCAACGCCATTTTTTAAAATAATATTTACAACTTTTGTGGAAAAAAAACACAATTTGTTAAAACAAACCCAAAATCCTAAACTACACAACTTTAATTATTATCACCGAAATGACGACAAAGAAATCATAACAAACGAAGAAATAAATAAATTCCCACCACCAATAATAAATGAATATCATAGTCTTAAGAAATATAAATATATAAAGAGATAAATATAGCAAAAACAGAAAAAATAAATACTATTTACTATAATAGAGTAAATCAGAGCGCTCATGACGACGACGGACTAGGCAAAACATCTCCGTTATCGTGAACAGTACGGTTTAATCTCAAAGACTTTCCTGTGTACAAAACCTTGACGTTTGACCGTTGCTCATCCAACAGTTTCCTCAAACTCCGCTTCGCGTTTGCCCGAAACGGACAGTTAGATGCTAAAAAACCATCGACCAAGTGCAAGTACGCCTCCAGGTCATGACAACACGCCACGTCAGCGTTCGGTTTCAAGTACGGAGACATCTTCATGTTTACACGCAGCTCTGCTCCCACATGCGAGTAAGCCCATGGGTTGTTCCTCTCCACCATCTCCATTATACTCCCCGGACGACTTCTCCCGTTATTATTATCGTTATCGGAGAATATCCCGGGGACTTTGGTCACCACGTCTTGGCTGTTCACGACACGTAGGACTTTCACTCCTTTAGAATCCAAACGATCAGCGAACTCGCGGTTCCCGACTCGTGGCCCGCCGAAGGAAAACACCGCAACCGGAGGAGCGAGGGGGACACGCTCAGCGATGTCGTCGGCGGCAAGAAGAGCGATCGCGGCGCCTAGGCTGTGTCCGGTTACGCTTATGCTCAGCTCCTCTCCTGCGTAGAGCTCGACGAGCCGGCTGATCTCTTCGATTAAAGACTCGGCGAGGCTTGGCCCGTGTTGGCTACTCGTAGTGTAGAGGCTGTTGAATCCGCATTCTACTTTCGGTCGAGTCGGGTCTGATGAATCGGGTTTGGGTTCGGGCATAGAAACTAGATTTGGTCTGAAATTCTCTGACCATTCGAGCAACGTGGCGGTTCCACGGAGCGCGATGACGATCTCCCTTCTCCCCATCCGTCGGATCTCTCTCGGATCATCACAGACCGCCACGTAACCAACCCAGCTCGTCTGTTTAGTCATCCACCGTAGATCCGGTGCAACGTCATCGATCCATTTAGGCAAACGAACGGATGAGGTGGCGTAAAGACTCTTCGTAACTTTAAACGACCCGTCTTGTAACCCCACGTGTGTCGGCGACCCTTGCGGGTCAGAGTGAAAGGCGTGATAAGCCGCTTGTACAAACTCTCCGTAACGGACGAGCTCTCGCCGGAGATCCTCGTCTAACGGATCCAACAACCCGGCCCAGTTGTTTAACCCGTGTAGCTCCTTCCATTTAGACCCGAGTTTACTCTTCGGCGAACGTTCCTCCGATGACTTCGAGAGAAGCCTTTGGAGCCGCTTCAGATTCTTAGGAGACATTTCGTCGACGGCTGCTTTCATCTGAGGCCAGATTCGTGCCAAATTCAAACCTCCGAGTAGCGACGACGTGGATGTATTCGTCTTCTCTTGACGAGAAGTTACATTTTCGAAATGATCTATAGAAGTACTCGACGAGTTTTTGAGAACGTTCTCGAGGTTTTTGAGATGTTCTCTGTTGGTCTTTCTCGCCGGAGAAATAGAGAGAGGCTTCGTCGGGATCAACGTAGAGGTTTGGTTACTGCAACTGAAACGAATGCGTTTTGTGTGGAATATGTCGGCGTTAGGCGTAAGTGTCTGCATGTGAACTATTATTGCCGAGAGAGAGGAGATGATGGCTCAAGTTTTGATGGGACAAGAACAGAAGATAGAATGAAACTAAGTTTGGTATTTAAATGAAAACGTTGAAGGTGGCTGTGACGTAATTTACATCAGCCTGGAGTTTGAATGTTATTACCAATTTCGACCATCGTTCGTTTGACTTAGACTTTGTTTTTATTTGATTTTTTTATTTTTGTGTTTTTTTAAAAGGAATATTGAAACCGTATTGGCTGGCCATTTATGGTTTATAAGATGTTTTGGACCGTTTCCTTGAAAGTCTCCAGTTCCGTGTGTTTTCAAGAAAAGTCCTGATTGTATTCTTTTGCACATGCAATGATATACTATCGTATTACAGGACTAGTAAGGATCAAGGACCATGTAATTTAATATTTAATGAATACAATTATTACTTATCAGACAGTATTCTCAGTTAAAACTCAAAACTAATTTGAGGACTACATTGTTCGTCGATGATGGATATATATCTGCCTTTTTGATGGACGAATTTGATTTTTAGTTTATTCTCGGTCAGAATGGACAAGTTTAATTTGATAATCTTTATGTGAGTTAGAATAGATAGAGCACTGGTCTATTAAGCCGTCCTCCTATACTACAATACTAGGATGGTCGGATTTTCCTATATATATAAAGCCTGAAAGATACAATCGATATAGTAGAAAAAAAGAAGAAGAAATATTGGCCTCTTTTTATTACCCCATAGGAGATAACAAAAAAAAGCTTTGCAAAAGCCATTTGATTTTTGCTGTGTGCTCGAAAGTTTAAGCTAGGGGCGTTAAAATAAATTAATCCAACCAGTTTAATCAATTTTGTAAAACCGGTTCTATGATTTTTTAAAGATTTATGTTAATGTTATGATATGATCATGTGGTCTACACGTGAAGTAATCGTTGAGAAAACCATAGTGGCATAGTGCAAGCAGCTTCTCCCGGATATCTATGGAGAAGATGAATTAATCAAGGGTCATTTTGCAACCAAAAAAAAGAATCATATTATTTTGCTCACTAATTAATAAGTAAACGAAAACGACTAAACGGTAGAGTTATTTTCACAAAAACATGTACGAAGTACAAGAAGAAAAAACAGCATGTCAAGCTGATCAAGCAGTAAACCTTGGATTCATGATTTTTTTTTTTTTTTTTTTTTTTTTTTTTTTTTTTTTTTTTTTTTTTTTTTTTTTTTTTTTNTGTACATTGTGCTACTCCAGAGCCAAAGACAAATATGCAAACTATCCAGGCTTCCTAAAAGGACTTCGCGGATAACAAATAGCGTAGGCTGGATTAATCCTATTATATTTGACGAACTAATTAAATGACTTTATTTCTCTTTGACAAAACAATAAATAAAAGGAATTTGTTTCGATTGGTATGTACAGTTTAATATTGTAACTTGTAACCTGGTCAATCAATTCCATTTATATTTTATTTTTGTTACCAAACCGGTTGTCGTTACGTACGAACTTAAGGTGTGAAAGTGATGAAGTGCTTGCAGTACGGTAGACAACCTTTTACCAACTCCTACCCGTTCGGTCCAAATGTGGGCTTCAAACATATTGCATTTCACACAACTGTGTCACTGTCAAACATATATTTTAAAATAGCTCCCATTATATATAATCCTATTAAAAATATTTTATACAACAATATTTTTGATTTTTGGTTAAAGAATTTCTCCAATAATATTTCCCTTATTTGTTTCTCCTTGGTGATTAGATTAATAAAGTTACAATACACAAATATCTTTTGTTCAAAATCTTACATTATTTTTAATAGAGTTTCCATCTTGCATAATTTGTTTTTAACTTCAAAAATATTAACATTAACAAAGATTGAGAATTATACTTTTGCCTAACCAGTTCAAACGTTTGACAGAAATAACAAATTTTCATGAATTTTTCTTACATTATGGTATTGTAGAATTGTATAAATGACACTTTTCATCCAAACTTGACGAACCGTTCTTAACTTGTGAAGTTCTAAAGTCTAAACTCAAACTCAACTTATTTTGTTACGAGTATATTTGTCTAAAAGAAACGACGTACTGATGCCATGCTGTCGTAGTTGTGACGTTCCCCATATGAAAAGACTCGTTCCTTTCTCCATATAGGAAATCTTGATTAAACTAATCCAAATGCATAAGGCAGTACGTACTCATAATTTCATGCATGCACGGTAATTAACAGGTCAAATTAATATATATATATATATATATATATATATATATATATATATATATATATATATANTATATATATTTTGGACAACAAAAGGTTAAATATTCATGTTGCAGATCGTATGCATTTTCCACCAAATCAAGAAAACTGGAATCATCATGTATTTGGAAATTTTCAAATCACATGTTAGACCATTTTATACATACACTAGTGTACTACCTTTTCAACAATTGTATATGTATGGTTTTTGTAGATGGTAAAAGTTTTCAAGTAAAGTTGTTAAATGTCAAAATTGTAATTCTTAGTTTGTATGTTTCTTTTGTTGGTAATCGCTAAAGATAGATTTGGAAAGAACTCTCAAGTCTCTCAAACCAAGCGTGTTGAATTGAACCGTTACGGTTACTGTCCAGCTCAGCTGTCTTAATGACACGTGGAAAAGTCAGACCTGTCGATTCATAATTTTGACTAAAATTGTTCGTCCGTTCGAATAGACGCAATAGCAGCCATTTAATGAGCATAAATAACTAAATTAGGTCCATAAAACGATCTCTAAGAGTAAAACGTAAACATTAGTTATGTATTTTTTTTTCAACTAATTAACTTCTTTTTTATTTACATCAAGGAAGTATTCAATGGTTAGCTAGATGACTAATTTTGAACAATTGCAAACATAATTATAAAACTAGCCAATATAAAATCACGAGACAATACTCGTGTTACAAATTGTGTAAACTTAAAATAGATGATTTTTTGAAAAGTACTATTATATTCTATATTAAAAAAATTTATTTAACACCTAATTTTCATTAATTCGTAAAAGGGTAACAAAAATAGCTAATCAACCATCTAGCTAGGTGGTGCAATGAAAGTTTTATACAAAGTATCTGTAATAACAAGTACTTGAGAAAGTTTTATACAAAGCTTGTTATTTAATAATTTATGGATGAAAATACATATTAATATTTATGTATTATTTTCTGTTAAATTTCAACTTTTGTTAGACTACTATTTATTGAATAGTACACGATGTTATGAATTAATTTAATTATATTGTATTTATTTATAATTAATTTGTATTTGAGGACAAAATAGTCATTTAGTGCAATACATAAGATACATTTTAAAGACTTAAAAAAAAATTTAGTATAGATTTCAAATTCTCTATTAAGTTTAAGGTATGTATTCAAATTTTTTCTTTTATTATCCTATATGTAGATAAAAGATTGATTAGTTGTAAAAAGAAAATTTTAAATTTGATATTTATGATTTTCCATGTTTTATTAAGCATACATATTTGGATCAGAGAGAAATATTATGAGTGTAGCATGAGAAATACAAACTGAAGTGTAGCATGAGAAATACAAACTTTAAAAATAGAGCATATGATCTTATTAATAATCATATATTTTTTTTATATGTAAAACAACAAAAAACTGAAGTAGATATAACATAAGTGTAGCATGAGAATTACAAACTTTAAAAATAAAGCATATAGTCTCATTAATATCAAAAATTAGTAATTACATAAAATTATAGAAAGAATTTTAATGGCCTTTAATAAAATATAGAAAGTGAGCGATATGATTATAAAAGATTGTTTGAGAGTTTTTCTATAATTTTATTGATTAGTTTTTCCATAAACTTATAAAAATTTCATATTTTTCATAATTTTATTTTGTGAAGATAAGTGTATAAAATCATAAACCAATAACATAATAATTTAATTCATTAGAATTTAAAATCACCTTTGATGTCAATCAATTATGTCATTAATATACTTATAACCCATAAGAAGATACTAGTAATTCGTAACAAATCCAAAGAGACTAAATAAGAGAGTGCAACTGCGGCGGCATTGAACACTTGTATAAATTAAAGAAAATAGTACTAACACACAAGAATAAGTCAACATCATAAAATAAAATGCTAACGACACGTAAGCTGCACATTTGTGCAATAACACATACTCAATGCAAGATATATATAGGATGGAGATTAGTCGAATGTTTACAACTGAAGAAGGCCAAAGAATTTTTATGGATCATGGAGAGTTGTGGAAAATTAAGCCTACCATTGTCACTTACAACAGTCTTGATCTTTAAGAGGACGAATCGAAGGAGCTCGTTTGATTATCAGTGAAATGAAATTTAAAGGATTTCAACTAGACTTGCAGACATACAACCCGATTCTTTCTTGGATGTGTAATGAATGAAGAGCCTCCGAGGGAGATGAAGGGGATTGGGTTGGTTCCAGACTCTGTTTCCTACCAATATTTTGATCATGTGGTTGTAGTAACAATGGGGATTTGGAGACAGGGATGAGATGGGGAAACAAGGTATGGAGCCGACGTTTTATACGTACAAGTACAACACTTTGATTTATTCATGGTTTGTTTATGGAGAACAAGATAGAAGGTGCTGAAATATTGATACAGGAGATAAGAGAGAAGGGTATTGTGTTGGATTCTGTTACTTGCAATATACTCATAAATGGATATTGCCAGCATGGAGATGCAAAGAAAGCATTTGCTTTGCACGACGAATTGCTGACCGATGGAGTTCAGCCTACGCAGTTTACTTATATACATCACTTTTGTTTATTTCCTGTGTAGAAGAAATAAAACGAGGGAAGCACCGATGAGTTGTTTGAGAAAGTTTTAGGCATGGGAATGAAGCCTGATCTTTTGATGGACCGTGCACTTTCACTGCTTAAGGAGATGGACCGTGCATTTTCACTACTCTTCTCACCTACAATGCTCTGTTAAAGGGTTTGAGTAAAAACCAGGAAGGTGAACTCGCAGAAGAGCTACTAAGGGAAATGAAAAGTGAAGGCATTACTTCTAATGACAGCTCCTTATGCTCTGTCATTGAGGGAATGTCTAACTTGGATTCAGAAAAAAAAATCAGATAATTAATTGGTCATGGAAATTTAAAGAACAGTGTAAGCTTAGGCCATGATCTTTTTTACCTAAGACATGCATTTGTAGCTGCTGAAAAGTCAGTTAGGAAGATCTGCGGTGCCACTAACTCATCTGATATGGTTATCATGACAGCTTTGAATGATCTCTCTTTTTCTTGTGAATACTGTAATCTGGTCGTTTGAGACACGAATTTGCCTGACAAACTTGATTGTCCCGAGTTATTATGTATTATGGTTCACTTCACAGGTTCTAACTTCTAAGTCATTTCGTCGGTTTTTTTAGGTTCATACTTTTTTTTTTCAGAAACTTGACTTTATAAAATATAGTCCTGTTGATGAACAGTTGAGAGAGAGAGAGAGATCCATCCGACAAACAATAAGAAAAGTCTAAACACCAACTTAACCAAACTAAAGTCATAACATAAATTAAACTTAAGACAACACCACCACAAACTCTTTTTTGCCTCACATCCATCATTATTAGCGAGTCTCTCTTAGGGTTTAGAGACAACAAGAATCAGCTCGTCTGGTTTGATGAATGTGAATGTGCAAATATCATCAACAGCAATAGGATACTCCTTGACTACATATGCCCATCCACCAGAGAATAATGTGTAGCCCTCCGCCAAACAAACCACAACATCCCATGTCTTCCTCCCATTTGAGTGATGGATCTTGAATGTTGCCTTCTTTGCCTTCCACCTATGATCCTTTGGTATCCTCTGCAAACTCAAAACGAAAAACTGATTCACATATCAGGTTTTTCAAATAAGATACTATGTGTGTTAGTGTCTTGGTTCGTCTTTATCATACCAGCCATTTGAGGTATGTTTTTTCTGATGATGACGGTGAATTTTGCAACAGAAGATGAATAGGCACCTCCTCCAGAATCTCTCCGCTTCCTTTTCCTTGTTCCTCCTTCATTAGATTCAGCAGCTACTGTCGGGCTACGATTACTCAAGTCAGTAGATACCACCACCTCTTCCTTCTTGTCATCTTCCACATTATCTATTTTGATAAGACCTGTTTCATCATCAGAAATAAAGAATCGGTTTCTTTATCCAAACTCACTGTTTCATAATCAGAAAAGCAAGTCTTACTTGGAGGTTGCATCATCTCCTTGCCGTCTTGCTTAAAGATATTCACAGTAAACCGCATCTTCCCTTTGCGAGTGAAGGTAATAAACTCACTGTGTCCCAAGGCATTGTCACTCACAAACTTCTTGTAAGAAAATAATTATTTATTACCCATGTATGTGGTCTTATTAGTAGGTTATTTAATTGGGTTTGTTATATTTTGTTTTTAATCATTTGGAAACCAAAAGGACAGGTGTTAAGCTACATGTCATGCTTATACTTATAAGGACAAGTGCTAAGCTACATGTCATGCTTATGCTTATAATGACAAGTGCTAAGCTACATGTCATGCTAAAGCTTATAAGAGGACAAGTGTGAAGTTGCATATTGTGTTTGAAGCAATGCTAGACACTTGTGTTCACACTTGTCACCATTGTCTTCATCTCTACTATGATGGATGGTTGAGATTAAATCAGAAGACAAAACCCTTATGAGGAGTAAGGTCCTCTTCCCTCCTATAAATAGATGGTTTGCTCCATCACAACTCATCACAAGAACTAAAACAACACATAAAGAAAAGAGTTTATAGGAAAGGGGAGAGAAACCTTATCTTCCACCTAAAGATCATCTAAGAGATTCTTTCAATTCTTCAAGCCATTGAAGAAGAAGAAACTATTCAAGGAAGCATCATTTCTACAATGAGTGGAGGTATTACTTTAACCCTCTTTATGATTCTATTATGTGATTAATATAGATGTTTAAGATCTTGGAGTTCATGTTAAAAATATATTTAACATGTGGTATCAGAGCTTATGGTTATGAACATCTAATTAATCCATTAAAATAATAGATCTATGGTTTAAAGAACTGAAAATTAAAGTTTTAAGTTATGATGTTTGTTCACTTGTTTTTTTGTTTGATTTAAGCTTCAAGATACAATCTGTGTTTAAATTAAATTAAAAAAAAAAGTTGTAAAAGATTGGTTTCTCTTAATGTGCATAATTAAGAGATTGATATCACCATAATGGTTTTATCTTATAATGATTTGCAAATAGAAAACCAAAATACTTAAATTTTGATATGTTTATGTATTAATTAGCTACCCACAGGTAGGCTATTCACATAAAACATGATCAATAATTTATTAGAATGTTTGTATATGAGTTAATTAAGTATATCCACAAATAGCTTAATTAATCTGATACATCATTCGAGAAAAACAAATTCTGAAAGCTATGACATCAGGATATATTATAATGACTACCCACATGAGCATTATAATTTGAAGTCATATGCATTCAATAATTATGGTTAATGTGTTGTTTAAATTTTGAACCTCAATTAAAACTTGTTATATCTCTATATCGCAGCATCATTTCCTGCTAGTTTGCCATCTATGGTCTCTACTGTTCCGATCCTCACTGGAACCAACTTTTCAGAATGGAAATAGAAAGTTGAGTTCACATTAGGAGTACTAGATATGGATTTGGCACTTCGTGAAGAAGAGCCAGATCCCTTAAACTATAATTAGTACTGAGGAAGAAAAGGCTCTCCATAAAGCTTGGGAGAAAAGGAACAGATTAAGCATGATGTTTTTAAAAATGACCATAGCTAGCAACATTAAAACTTCCCTTCCAGATGCAGATAAAGCTAAAGCTTATCTAGTAGCTATAGAAGAACGGTTTAAGACTGCAGACAAATCCCTTGCAGGGAAACTTATGGCAGATCTTACAACCATTAAGTATGATGGGACAAGGTCTATGCATGAAAATTGCATTAAAATGATCAACCTTGCGGCTAAACTAAAGAATTTAGGAATGAGTGTGGAAGATTCATTTCTTGTCCAATTTATCCTAAATTCACTACCTCTTCAGTATGGACCCTTTCAGATAATTATAATGCAATTGATGAAAGATGGACATCTAATGAATTGGCTAATAAACTAGTCCAAGAGGAGGCTAGACTTGGTCGTGAAGGAATTAAAGTTTCCCATCATGTTCAAGGAGCTGGACCAAAAGTTGGGTTTAGGCATAAAAAGAGCCATCAAAGAGTACAACCCACAATGAACGATTCCGATCAAGTTAATCCGAAGAAAAAGACAAAGAAAGATTACAAGTACAACTTTTGTAAAAAGGTTGGAAACTTTCAGAAAGATTGCCCTAAAAGAAGAGAATGGTTCGAAAAGAAAGGTAATCCTATGGGTTCCATAAGCTTTTTCGAATCTAATCTTCCTTATGTTTCTTTCAAAACTTGGTGGATTGATAGCGGTGCTAATGTACATGTAACAAATTCCGTTCAGGGATTCCTTACGATCTAGACCATAAATTCAAGTGAAAACTACTTACTGATGGGAAATCGAGACAAGGCACCAGTCGAAGCTGTTGGCACATATCGTCTCATTTTAGATGGTGGATTTTGTCTAGATTTATATCAGACTCTTTATGTTCCATCTATTTCCCGTAATTTAGTTTCTGTAAGCAAACTTGATTTGGCTGGTTTTAAATCTACTTAAGGAGATGGTTGTTTTAATATATTTCTGTACTCTAAACGAATTGGTTCTGGAATATTAGTTGATGGTATTTATATGTTACAACTGGCTGATCAAGCTTATGAGACACATCTCTCCTTGTATTCTGAAAGTAGACTTAAAAATAAAACATGTACTGATGACTCATATTTCTTGGGGCATAAAAGATTAGGACATATTTCTTATGAAAGAATTAAAAGATTAGTAAAAGATGGAGTCATTCCGAATCTTGATTTTACCAATAAAAAAATGTGTATAGATTGCATTAAAGGTAAGCAAACTAAACACACTAAGAAAGGAGCCACAAGAAGTACACAGCTTCTTGAAATCATACATATAAATATTTGTGGACTATTTGACGTTTCAACTTTTGGAGGTGAAAAGTACTTCATCACTTTTATCGATGATTATTCACGTTATTGTTATCTCTATTTATTGGATGAAAAATCTCAATCTGTGGATGATATACAAGCATTCATTAATGAAGTTGAGAGGCAGTTAGATAGAAAGGTGAAAATGATAAGGTCAGATAGAGGTGGTGAATTTTATGGCAGATATAATGAAACATGACAACATCCTGGACCATTTGCCATACCCCTTTAAAAAATTAGGAATTATTGCGCAGTATACAACACCTGGTTCTCCATGGCAGAATGGTGTAGCTGAAAGGCATAATCGTACTTATATAGAAATGGTTAGATCTATGATGAGTCATGCTAACCTGCCTATATCCTTGTGGATGGACGCATTACGTACTGCGGTCTATATTTTGAATAGGGTACCTAGCAAAGCAGTTTCAAAAACCCCTTTTGAACTGTGGAAAGGCTGGAAACATAGTCTGTCACACCTCCAAGTTTGGGGGTGTCCAGCTGAAGTAAGAATATACAATCCACAGGAAAAGAAATTAGACTTCAGAACGATCAGTGGTTTCTTTATAGGTTACCCTGAGCAGTCTAAAGGCTATAGATTTTATGGTCCATCCCATAGTACGAGAATAGTAGAAACCAATAATGCTAGATTTTTTGAGAATGGTGAGATTATTGGGAGTGATAAAGTCCGTGATATAACTATTCAGGAAACTAGGGTTGATATTCCATTACCCTTAGTTCCAAATGTTGGGGTTCCTAGCATTGTTGAACCGTTAAACAATGAGGAAACCCCATTGAATGATCACACACTCCATGATGAAAATCTTACCAATAATGATCATGAAGCACAAGACGAACCATCATTAAGAAGATCAAATCGTACGAGGAGATCTGCTCTTTCCGATGACTTTGTAATTTATCAAATAGAATATGGAGAAGAAAACATTAAAGATCTGATTTCTTATTCACAAGCCATGAAGGATGTTAATTCTGATAAATGGATTGATGCCAGTAGAGATGAAATAAACTCGATGGTTAAGAATGAAGTTTGGGACATCGTTCCATTGCCTGATGGACACAAAGCAGTCGGGTGTAAGTGGATCTTTAAGACCAAACTCAACTGTAATGGCAATGTTGAACGATATAAAGCCAGACTTGTAGCCAAAGGGTTTAGTCAAAAGGAAAGCATCAATTATAGTGAGACTTTTTCACCTGTGTCTAGAAAAGACTCTCTTAGAATTATCATGGCGTTAGTAGCTCAGTATGATCTCGAGTTACATCAAATGAATGTGAAAACTGCCTTTCTTAATGGAGACTTGCAAGAAGAAGTCTATATGCGCTAACCTGAAGGCTTCATAATCGAAGGTCAGGAATATATGGTTTGCAAATTGAAGAAATCAATATATGGACTGAAACAAGCTTTGAGGCAATGGTATCTAAAGTTTGATGAAACAATCACGAAATTCGGTTTCAAAGAAATCGTTGTGGATCCATGTATATACCTCAAGATCAGTGGGAGTAAGTTCATATTTTTGGTATTGTATGTTGATGACATCTTATTAGCCAATAATGATCTTGGTCTACTACATGAGACTAAGAGTTATCTCTCTAAGAACTTTGATATGAAAGATATGGGTGAGGCATCCTATGTGATAGGAATTGAAATATTCCATGATAGATCACTAGAAACTTTAGGATTGTCTCAGAAAACATATTTTGATAAAGTTCTTGAGAGATTTGGCATGATGATGTGTTCTTCTAATAATGTTCCTATGCAAAAGGGTGACAAGCTTAATCTTAAACAATGTCCGCAGAATGAAATGGAACATAATGAAATGCAAAAGTACCCTTATGCATCTCTTATGGGAAGTTTGATGTACGCACAGGCCTGCACCCGACCTGATATTAGCCATGCAGTCGGAATGTTGGGTAGATTTCAGAGTAACCCAGGACTTGCTCATTGGAAAGCTGCGAAGAAAGTTTTGAGATACCTAAAGGGAACAAGAAACTACATGTTGACATATCGAAAATCAACACATCCACAGATGGTTGGATTTTCAGACTCAGATTTTGGTGGATGTGAAGATTCTAGGCATTGTACTCTCGGCTATGTGTATCTCCTTGGTGGAGGTGCCATTTCATGGAAAAGCCAGAAGTCAGAATTGATTTATTCATCCACCATGGAGGCTGAGTATGTAGCATGTTATGAGGCTTCTATTCAAGGTACATGGTTGCGGAATTTCGTGTCAGAGTTTGGGGTTTTGAATTTTGTTGACAAACCTCTAACTCTTTACTGTGACAATCAAGCCGCAATCTTCTTCTCTAAGCATGATAGGATATCTAAAGGAGCCAAGCATATGGAACTCAAATATCTATCATTAAAGCAAGATGTTAAAAGAGAAAAGTTTGTCATTGAACACATAGGCACTGAGCTAATGGTCGCAGACATATTTACGAAAGCATTACCTCCAAAGACATTTATGAAGCATGCAGAAAGTATGGGTCTGGAGGATATCACTTAATTATGTTGTCTGTTAATGTTTTAGCCTATGTTTGACATTTATNGCATGTTGACATATCGAAAATCAACACATCCACAAATGGTTGGATTTTCAGACTCAGATTTTGGTGGATGTGAAGATTCTACGCACTGTACTCTCGGCTCTGTGTATCTCCTTGGTGGAGGTGCCATTTCATGGCAAAGCCAGAACTCAGAATTGATTTATACATCCACCATGGAGGCTGAGTATGTAGCATGTTATGAGGCTTCTATTCAAGGAACATGGTTGCGGAATTTTGTGTCAGAGTTTGGGGTTTTGAATTTTGTTGACAAACCTCTAACTCTTTACTGTGACAATCAAGCCGCAATCTTCTTCTCTAAGCATGATAGGATATCTAAAGGAGCCAAGCATATGGAACTCAAATATCTATCATTAAAGCAAGATGTTAAAAGAGAAAAGTTTGTCATTGAACACATAGGCACTGAGCTAATGGTCGCAGACATATTTACGAAAGCATTACCTCCAAAGACATTTATGAAGCATGCAGAAAGTATGGGTCTGGAGGATATCACTTAATTATGTTGTCTGTTAATGTTTTAGCCTATTTTTGACATTTATAAGAGCTCTCTTATGACTTTTACATCTTCTATTATGTTTCCAACGTGCGCACACATTATTTTTTGTTGGAATTATTGATAACAGAATACGTCTTAAAAAACATCAAAGAGACCATTAAAGATAACTCCTACTTATGGAATAATGTTTATGGTCTAGCTATGAAAAGTAGTCAATGTAGTAGTACATGGAAGGAATCATATTGCAAAATGATGTGTGACCGCCATGACTCCCATTGGTTCCAAGATAGCTAAGACACTTATGAAAGACCAAATGAAAAATATAACATATTATGCCGGCCTAATGATTCCCGAATAAAACCATTATACTAACGACCAAGTGGGAGAATGTAAGAAAATAATTATTTCTTACCCATGTATGTGGTCTTATAGTTAGTAATGAAACTTTATCCTTTAATGAAACTTCTTTTGCCGTGTAACCGCTCATTTCCTCAAGCCAAACAACAAGTTCCATTGCTTCTTGAAGTCGTTTGGGTTGCAAATTTCTGACCTCCATCTGCAATGGTTGAGCCAACCCACGTAGAAACATGTCCAACACATGCTTCTCTGGAATACTCATTGCCTCTCTAAGCTTAGCTTCAAATTCTCTGCAGTAACTAGCCACAAAACCTTCTTGTAGCATACCCGAGTATAGTGAGCGCCGTATCCAGCTTTGTCTCGGTATCTCCTTTGCTTCTTCTTTGATCATCCACTTAAATTCTTTCCAACTTGTAGAAGAATTCTTTTCCCATATTCTCCTGACCCACTGACCATATTCTCCTTCTAAGAGAGAATACACAATGCTCATCCACTCATTGTGAGGAGTATGACTTGCAGCAAAATAAGTATCCAAGCTGTTGATCCACTTGAATAAATCTTCCTTAGAGCACTTTGACAGCCCAGCTTCTTGAAAACCTTTTTTATCCAATGAGAACTTTGCTCTCTCTCTCGCAGAACCGTGTAGCCTTGTCTCCTGAAATTCACTGTTGAAAATCTCCACTCTAGATCCTTCAAAGACATGTCATCACGGTTCGGTTGTAGAGCTGATATTTGAAATCCAATGTAAATAATTCTTGCAGCATCAGCATCATCACTCAATCGCTGAGGTTTCATCCCAATGTTTTCCCATGCATCTGCAGATTTTGTCCAGAACATTGACTCATTCCTTGAGTTACCATTTCTGTTCAACGCACTTGAATCATGAATCCTGACATTACTAACCTAATGGACTGTATTAGCATGAGAAACACTCCTTGATCTACTTCTAACATTCACATCCTCATCTACATCATGTGATTGAGACCCATCATAACCAGAAGACAAATCCATGTAACTACCCCTTCTTACATCGTCGTGATTCCACTGGTATAACAACATCTGCGGTTGGATTCCAGAATCAAACCCAAGAGATCTAGAAGGTTTACCTCGTTCCTTCACTAAACGTTTGCTGATTTTTGTTTCACGGAAGTTGACGTGTTGCCTCTTACAGATTTTCTTCTTCCTGACCGTATGGTAGCTGCGTGTAACATGATTTCTTTCTTCCCTTGGAGCTTGAACAGCGATTGGAAGCTCAGAAATCCATGGACTGAAAGAAGCCTCTGGTAACGCAGTGCTCACCAAGTGTTCGACAGAAGTCCCAAGAGAAATTTCTGGGGATTTTCTTGGTGTAGGCTCTGAATGTGGACGATCTAGACTCGCCGTGACGGATTGTTGGACAGATGGAAGAAGATCTGGACTCGCCATGGTAGTTTGTTGATCAGCTGACGGACGATCTAGACTCGCCATGTTGGTTTGTAGGCCGAGGAGGTTTTGTCGACACTCCCTGATGTGAGCACCGGACAAGAAGCCGACCACGACACGCTGGACGCGTCCGAGACGCCTGACCAAGACGCACCGGACACGGCCAAGACGTCTACTTCGAACACGGCCAAGGCACCAATAGTTCTCCCAGGAGCCACGACGAGGTCAAGGAGCTCCACCAAGGCGGCCAAACAAAGGATCAACCTCTTCGTTCAATCGTTCGTTCAACATCACCCGGCCAACGAAGAGCTTGAAGGTTCAGTTCGCATGGCCTTCACTCTTACCCAATAGTGAAGGCAACCAAAGTCACTATAGCGAGGAATTGTACTCTTTTTCCTCACTCCGGGTTTGTCCCATTGGGTTTACCGGAGGAGGTTTTAACGAGGCAAGGAGCTTATTGCAAAACGCTCAAGGCTAAGTCGTTTCCCGCGTCAAGGCCAAAGGCGGTTCTTTTCTTTCTTATGCGTTGCATTTTAATTTGAACTTTGGAATATTCCTTTGTGAACGTTAGAGTGTTTGTGGCTAAGTTTGTTGGTCAAAGGAGGCGACGTGTTCTATTTGCAAAGAGAACACGTCAAAAGATGATGTGCGGACCAAGATGAGTCCGCGTGTCCTTAAGCCCCTTCCTTAACCTAGCTATTTAAACCTCTCTTAGCTCTTTGTAGTTCCTTAGACTTGAATGAAAATAAAACTTTTCTCAAAGAGAGATTCTTTGATCTTGTCTCAACCCTTTCTTTAGTTCAATCCGGGATTGCTCTAAGAGAGAACCCTAGCGACTCCAAACCGGGTTTGTCGTCGTTAGCTTGGCCGTATCGAGAGGAGAGCCAAACCTCTTGTGTCATCAAATCGCTCCATCCTTCGTTTCGCATCGTCTCGTTTCCATATCGCACCATACGCTAGCCGCTTCGCATCTGATCCATCCTTACCGCATTCGTTCGACCAGATCGTGGCCTCTCGACCGTTCTCTCGAACGGCTCGTTGGAATCTCGTCATATTCTGTTTCCCTCGTTTGATTCATCTCTAGTTTTGATTCCACAAGCCTTGTCCGAGGAAAGTTTCGCCCATCTCGTTCTGTCCGAGGACGTTTCTTCCGACCGTTCCACATCCGCGACCTTCGGTCACATCAGCTTGGTATTAGAGCTTCAAAAGCTCCTACGAGGTTGTTTCTTTCTAAAACTCGTTCCTTTGTTTAATAGTTTGAGGCTTTAGCGTTTGTCTTAGTTTAGCTAGTTTAATCTTGTATCGCATGCGTAGTTTAGTCTTTTGGTTTAATTTGGTGCATGAGTTGTGTTGTCAATCGTTTGTTTAGGTTGTTTAGCATTCGTTCTGCTCATCTTGTTCATCCTCGTGTTCATATTTTTTCTGCATAGACACTTTTAGATCGATAAAGCTAGAGTCTCGTTTTGTTTCCGTGTTTTTTTTATTGGTCATAAAGCAAGTCTTGTCGTGTAGCACTTTTACTTTTGCTTTTGTTAGTCATAGGTTTGAATTGTGTGAGCTGTCCTCAATCATTTGGTGAGAAAATAGAAATCTATTGTGTGGTCCTTGAACGTTTGATACTCACGCGTTTGTGTTGTTTCTTTTTTATCTTACGAGGTTAAAATTCAAACAAAAACCGCGTCACAAAGCCACACGTCACCATAGACCGTGTGGACGATGGCCGATCAACAACCACCAGCAAATCCACTACCTCCACCCGAAATAGGAGTCACTCTCGCAGCCTTACGCAACGACATTGAGCAACTGGCCGAGCGTATGAACCGCCTCGAGTTGTTAAACCCACCAAGGGAGGATCCTATGCCGATGAGACGCCAGCGACAAGAACCGGAGCACATCGACCAATCCAGCGAGGACTATGAGCCGAGGCCTAGACGACGTCACCGAGGCGATGATCCTTATGACAAAGCCCCAAGACATCACGAGCCTATTCTCAAGATGATAGCGCCCACGTTCGCGGGAAAATCAGACCCGAAGGCGTATCTTGAATGGGAGAGCCGTATGGAGCACTTATATTCGTGTCACGCCTACCCGGAGTTGCGCAAAGTCCAGTAAGCTGTGGCTCAATTCACCGATTACGCCCTTACTTGGTGGGATCGACTTGAAGCTGAGCAACGACACAACCGCGACCGACCCATCACCGTTTGGGAGGTCTTGAAGGCGGAGATGCGAAGGCGTTACGTGCCTCCATTCTACCACCGCGAGCTCCAGAAGAAGTTCCGGAGGCTCACGCAAGGCGCGCAAACCGTGGAAGAATATTTCAAGGAGTTCGAGCATTTGCGCAATCGACTTCAAGTCGACGACTCGAAAGAGTCACTCATGGCTCAGTTCTTAGACGGATTACAAGACAAAATAGCGCGCAAAGTCGAACGCCAGCCTTATCAAGGCTTCGAGGAATTGTTGGATCTGTCGGTTCATAATGAAAGTCAGATCAAGAAGAAGAACGCAGCCTCGAGTCGCACCAGAGCTCACGGAGTCCCAAGTTGGTCTCCAAATACGTCAACATCGAACCGGCCCCAAGAGAAGCCTAAGCGACCAGCGTCGACACAAGGTTCAAGCCAAGGGATCCGGCCACCAATGAGCGACAAGATCTGAGACGCAACACCACCGACGTCCGGAGCCGCGACATTGTGTGCTTCAAATGTCAAGGGAGAGGCCACTATGCTCGAGAGTGTCCAAACGCACGCACGATGATCATCACTGAGTCCGGAGAGCACGAGTCCGATGGAGAAGAGGCCGAAGTGAAAGATCAAGTCGAAGGAGAACTTGAAGAGGCCGTAGCTGAGCCCGTCGTCGGGGAGCTTCTGATGATTCGCCGCATCCTCAACACTAGTGTGGCGACCGCCGAAGACGCAAGCCAGCGCGACAACATTTTCCACACCCGATGCACTGTAAGTGGGAAGGTTTGTGGGTTGATAATAGACAGCGTGCGGATCTTGCACTAACGTGGCAAACTCTAGTCTAGTCAAGAAATTGTCTCTCCCTACCACAAACCACCCTCGTCCCTATCGTTTAAAATGGTTGAATGACAAGACTGTGATCCATGTAAAGGAACATGTCACGGTCTCGTTTAGTGTCGGTCCGTATAAGTACCAAGTCCTATGTGACGTGGTGCCTATGCAAGCTAGCAGACTCTTATTAGTGTAATCTTAGTGGATATTTAGTGGGTTAGTTCCTTCATTCTATCTGTCTTGTTTTTTTTTTTTGCTTTTAAGCTTGTATGTTGTTTCTTCCCATCTAAGATTAAGTGTATGCTCAATCACTTTTCTCTCTAAAATGTTCTTGCAAATTTTATGACCCAAAAAAGTCATAGCCAATGTAACAACTACTCAACATTTTCATTTTTTTTTTTTTGTCAAAACCCTTTGCTTTCATTCATTTAAAATAAACACCATTACAAGTACAAGAAGCAAGAATTCCGAGGTTAAAGATAGAGTTCTTTGACTGTAGATCTAAGAGAGATGTGAACCATAAGCTTGGAAGCCCATTGGCATATGTGAGGTCTTGGTAAATCGAAAGGCTATCCTCGAACACTTTGAGATATTGTTGTTTGGTCACGGTCAAAGGACGTTAAGACGTTGATAAGAGAGTCGATGTTGTGTTGTCCACCGGGGCAAGAATCACTGCCCACAGTAACAGAACCGTAAAGATTTGAGAGACTATAGTTTTGTAGTCGATAAAGGGTTGCTTTAACATCCAAAGCATAAGGAATGGATCACTTCGATAAACCGCAGTTGGGACTATTTGGTATGGGATCCAGATGGTGGGAGATGTTTGGAAGGGATGCCTGGAAACATCAAATGATAGCACCGATTGCCAAGAAGCAAAAAAGATGTGACGGCTGCCCGAGAGTAGCGGGGAGGTTTGCGCTGTAAGGAGCATCTCCGGTGAATAAAATCTCAGCGAGAACAATTGATAGCCTCGGTTTGGTTCGACAATGATAACTAGGTCCAACAGGGAAAACCCTAGTTTCACAAAAAATTCCACGATGAGGGAAGAGTATGTTGGCTGCCCGAGATTTGCGAAGAGAACATCTTCGGTGAGTGAAAGATCGACGGGAGCGTACGGTGGTCTTTGGTTGGATCTGAGACAGATTTTATTAGGGTTTGAGGAGAATTAAAAGGGGGGGGGACAGGGGAAAAAGCTTGAAAAAAATTACAGTAAAAGGAACAGAGAGGAGCTAAGCAAAGGAGAGATCGATTAGGCGTCGGGCAGAAGCCTCACCGGCGCCGAAAAACTCGGTTGGGAAGGGTTTCTCGATAATAATGCCTGAGAGAAAAGTCCAAGAACAGTTCTGGTTATAGATACAAGGTTTACCCAACATTTTCATTTGAATAGTATATTAAATATTTGTTTTTGTCCTACTTGTAACTATAAAGAGATACCTCATCACTTTTTTTTTTTCAAAGAGTCTTTCTGATCTCACTGTATTATTCTATAGAGACTTAATCTACTAAACATAATTTTTTGGAATTTTATCATTGGATCTCATCCTAATTTCTTGGGCACCAACAACAATAATAGTGTGGATATGCAAATTGACCAAAAGATGGTATAAATCTTCCAGTTACGTTTCTCTAATGCTATTTTCATCGACATCAACATACATATACTCAATGTTTTTGATTACTCAACAGTTCAGACATTAACAACAACATAAATGTTGATGATGTGGATGTTGACAATAATGAATATAATGGCGTGTTTCGACTTGCTATTTCTTCTCTTTCTTATCTTTTAGGAGCAAATATAAATATTTAAGTTTTAATATGCAATGGATTAAATTTTTAGTTGAAAAATAGATTATATTCAATTTTGGCCAAAATTAAAAAAGTTGGGGGGG
>NC_025696.1:16054838-16130837 GCF_000633955.1 Camelina sativa
GGGGGGGGGGGGGGAGGGGTGGAAATCTCCTAATAAAAGTAAAAAATAAAATGGGAGAAATCCCTTGTTAAAGAAAAAAATCTCCTAACAAAAGGAAGAAATAAAATGGGAGAAAAAAATCTCGCGAAAAAAGTAAAAAATAAAATGGAAATAGAAACTTAGACAAAAGAGAGAAATAAAATAGGGAAACAATCCCAATAAAAAAGAGCAATAAAATGTGTATAAATCTCTAATGAAAGACTAGCCTAATAGATATCACTAGATGAGGTTTTCATGATTGTCCAAGCCTCTGCAACCACAACCACTTCGGTTTTCACGAGAATGACCTCTACGCATACTGCTTCCACGACTAACAAAAGTAGCTCATTTCATCTATAACATCTTTTTCATCTTCGGAGTTTGTTTGATCGACTTTTTTTAAAAGCTCCTCTGAAAAGATATGATCATGTCCATAACTTGAGAAGATTCTTTATCGAGAGTTGCAATATCATCATCCACAAACAGCCTAATACCTTAGACAGCGTTAATGCGTTTAAATCACATATTTTTAATGATTTGTTTTTGCTTTTATTGTCATTTTTGCCGATATCCATGTCTTCAACGTTATTATTGTTTCTGTCATTGGGATGATTTGTGTTGTCTAAAGTATTAGGTTGTTTGTGGATGATTTTACTACAACGCCTCGACTAAGAGTATTATCAAGTTATGGACATGACCACATCTTTTTGAGCAGCTTTGGAAAAAGGCTGATCAAACAAATTTAAAAGATGAAACAGGTGATATAGATGAAATGGACTACTTTTTTTAGTTGTGGAAGCAGTAACCGTAAAATTCATGTTGTGAAGGCCGGAGTGGTTGTGGTCTCAAAGGCCGGGACGGTCGTGGACACCTCATCTAGTAATCTCTATAGTGTTAGTCCTTCATTTTATCTTCCTCTCTCAAATGCTCCTTCAAATTGTATGACCCAAAAAAGTCATAGTCAATGTAAAAACTGATTAACATTTTTATTTAAATAATCTTTTAATTATGAGTTTTTGCCCTTGTAGTTACAAAGCCACTTCTCCACGTTTTCTACTTTCTAGAGAATCTTCTAAATATTACTTGTGTTAAATTAAACTTTTGGGACTTTATCAGTTGATCTCATCCTAATGTTTAGGGCATTAAAACAATAATAATGTGGATTGGCAAATTGACAAACGATAAGAGAGAGATCTTCCAGCTACTTGTCTCTAATGTTATTGTTATCGACATCAACATACATATTTTCTAAGTTCTACCCAATGGTATATACATTTTACAACATAAACATTAACGATATAGATGTTGACAAAAATGAAATTTACAGCCATGTATCTTGATATATACTTCTTATTCTTTCTTAAGTTGTAGGAGCAAAAATTTCAGTAGTCTAGTCTGCATTTGATTACATTTTTAATAAAGGGGAGATATAGTAGGGTCCAAATGGTAACAGCAGATTCGGTTGTGCTTGACAAGCAATTTGATAGTGCGGTACGGTTTTACTGCAGTACTTGCGGGATTAATACAATTGTGGAACAAGTGCGGTTAATACAAAATAAGCAATGCAAAATAATCTTTAATTGGTGAAAAATAATTTACATAACTTTTTTAAAAGTGTATTTTGTATAATCCATTAAATCTTTTAACAAATGTATTTTAATCCATTAAATCTTTTAACGAATGTATTTTTGTATTAAATATTTTGCAAATACATTATAAATCAAATGTTATAGAATAATATATATTTTTAAAAAAGTTACAGATAAGTGGAAGACATAGAAGTAGAAAGAGAAGAGAGACTCTATTTTTTTCTCTTGTATTTGCATCTCTATATTTATATAAATGTATTATTTTTAAAATTAAAAGGTTAAAAAAAAAGTGTTATCTTGTGCGGCTTAAAAAACGTTGGGTAAAGATCCATAAATGTTGAAAAAACGGTCCAACTCATAATCTGTTGGACAAATCCACAATTTTTTTATAACATAACTTTTTCAAAAATGTTGATTGGAGACTAGAGTACGGTTTTCAACAAAAACAACTGAAATCTGCTTTAGTTACAATTCACTACCATAATAGTTCAAAATGGATTATAGTTGTAACATCCGCGAACCGGAATCCTGGTTTGGGATGTGTATCAGTCGATGCAGGTGATGCATCGGTCGATGCTGTTAGAATTAGCAGAAGAGATTAAGAGTTTGAGTAGCCTAGAGAGAGTTTAGTATGGCAAACAAAGAGAATGTGTGAGAAGATAAGATTCCACTAGAATATACTTTTACAACATATGTCTACAACTTTAAATAGGAGACTAAATAAGGGCAATCCCCTTTACAAGAATAGAAACATAGGATGTCGACATTTAGGAGAGAGAGAAGCGTTTCCCAAGTGGTGATAGTGACATCTCCGAAGTCAACTTGTGCACCCTTGACTCTCTTCTTCTCATCGTTCCCCAACGGCTAGATTAGAGTGTTCTAGAACATTTAATGGACTTGATGGACCGAGCTTCTTCTCTTCTCTTGCCCCTATGTCTTAGATAGAGACCTTGGCCTTATTTTGAAACTGTACGGACGTCCGTACGGTCGAGTCTCGAGATGGACCTTGATCAGTACTCCCCCTCAAGCGTAGCCGAATGCAATGGCTAAGCTTGGAACCCGTGAAGCATCACGTCATTAAAAACCTTAACATAGAAAACCTCATGGGACAAAACTATGTTTAGGGAAAAAGAGTGTGATGTCTACGGATTAGGGAAATGAATCAAGGATGAGTCAAGTCTACAAGCTCAAGTTTGCTATGAATGTATTCGCAAACCTTGAGGCATGCAGCCTTTGTAAAAATGTCAGCCAGTTGGTCTCCACTCCGAGTGTAACACGGTAAGACCACTCCTTCTTCTATATTCTCACGAACCTTGTGGCAATCTACTTCAATGTGTTTGGTTCGCTCGTGAAAGACTGAGTTGGTGGAAATGTGAATCGCAGCTTCATTGTCACAGTGCATAGTGATCGGTTGTCTTGTCTCAACACCGAGATCCTTGAGTAGTCCTTTCAACCATGTCAATTCACTCGTTAGCTTCCTCATTGCACGATATTCAGCCTCAGCACTTGAACATGAGACCACCTTTTGCTTCATTGATTTCCAAGTCACCAAGTTGCCTCCTACAAACGTACAGTATCCGGTGGTGGACCGTCTGTCAAATGTATCTCCGGCATAGTCAGCATCACAGTAGCCTACTAACTCCGTGTTGGAATTCTTGCCCATCCAGATGCCTTGACCCGGGTGTCCTTTGAGATAGCTTAGAATCCTTTCCATCATGCTCCATTGGTACTTAGTTGGAGCTTTCATATGTTGACTCACCTGATTCATAGCATAACATATGTCAGGTCGGGTAATGGTAAGATATATCAACTTACCTACAAGTCGTCAATATCGCGTGACGTCCTCGTATGGCTCATCCATCGGTTCCTTCGGCTTGCCCTCTTGGGCTCTAATACTCTCCCCCTTTCGCTTGAGCTGATAATCCTCATCGAGTGGTGTGAGAGCCGGTTTGGCCGCAAGTTTACCTGTTTCAGCCAACAAATTGAGAGTATACTTTCATTGTGATAGAAATAGGCCTTCCGGGGAACGGCATACTTCTATCACAAGAAAGTATTTCATCTCGCCAAGATCTTTAATATCAAAGACAGACTTAAGAAAGTGTTTAGTATCCGAGATACCGTCCTTGTTGTCGCCGGAGATGATAATATCATCGACATAGATCAAAACAACAATGATGCCAAGGTCACTTTGGAGAGTAAAAAAGGTATGATCAGCTTCAGACCGGCGAAACCCACGATCTTTGAGTGTAGAGCTGAATTTGTGATACCAATCTCGCGGAGACTGCTTAAGGCCGTAGATAGCTTTTCGAAGTCGGAGAACCTTTCCTAGAGCAACAATGTTTTCAAGACCAGGCGGAGGCGTCATGTAGACTTCGAGTTCGCCTTGAAGAAATGCGTTCTTCACATCCATTTTCCATAAGTCCCCTTCGAGATTAGTGGCCAGGGAAAGGACCACACGAACGATATGTAGTTTGGCCACGGGAGCCACAAGGCGAGCCTTATACCGTTCAATATCTCCATTACTCAAATACTTGATGGTGAAGACCCACTTGGAGCTAACCGCCTTCTTTCCTTTGGGCAAATCGGCTTCATCCCACGTATGATTCTTAATCATAGCGCTCGTTTCATCTTGCACCGCTCCCAACCATTCATCATGATCTTTGGCTTCATCATAGGTTTGAGGGATCCACTGATCCTCAATTTTGCCAAAGAAGGCCCGATGTTCTTCTGGTAGAAGCTCAAGTGAACAGACCGCTTGGAGTCGATGAGCCACAGCTTGACTATTGTAGTAAACACGATGAGACTTAAGGCGATCACTTTGCTGTAACACGGGACGTGCAACCTCTTGGTTATCTAATGCGGTTACACTGTCCTCAACTGTCTCGTCATCGTGTTCTGTTGCCTCGCAAGACTTAAGGCGTTCACTTCGTCGTAACACAGGACATGCAACCTCTTGGTCAGTGAATGCGGGTACACTATCCTCAGCTGTCTCGTCAGCTTCATGAGGTGCGTTACTGCCCGGAGCGTCAGAAGGTTCCGTAGGGATTGTTGGCTCTTTGTCACCATTGGTCAAGGAAGACGTACTTTGATCACGTATCGGCTTTGGTGGAGGGTTGCCGAGGTGATCAAGAAGAAACCTCAAGCTGGACGCTCGGTCATTTGGTGAACTTGAAATATCCTTTAAACTGTTCCAATCTTTCTTGTCGAAGTAGCCAGCGTTTTCCATGAACTTCACGTCCCGAGAGACAAATAAGCGACATGTGGTCGGCTCATAGCACTTATAGCCTTTTTGAGTTGTGGAGTAACCGATGAACATACACTTGGTGCTCTTAGCATCGAGTTTACTTCTTTGCTCTCCAGGTACTAATACAAAACAAACACACCCAAACACGCGTATGTGATCTAATGATGGTTTAATTTTGTTTAATACCTCGAATGGAGACAGGTCGTTTAAGACTTTTGTTGGAGTTCTATTAATTAGATAGCAGGCCGTCATGACCGCGTCACCCCAAAATCTCTTAGTGACGTTTGTGTGGAACATCATCGACCTAGCAACCTCCATGAGGTGTCGATTCTTTCTCTCCGCCACACCATTTTGTTGGGGTGTGTATGGGCAGCTAGTTTGTTGTAAAATCCCATGTTTGGTAAGGTGTTCCTTGAACTTGTGACTTGTGTATTCTCCTCCATTATCTGACCTAAGTACCTTTATTTTAGCATTGAAGTGATTAGTAACATAATTTTGAAAGTTAACAAATGCATCAAATACTCTATCTTTAGAAGGTAACAGGATGATCCATGTATATTTAGATTTTTCATCAATGAATGTCACAAAATACTTGTTATTATCTCTAGATAAACATGGTGGTGTCCATACATATGAATGTACTAAATCAAAGCAATGCTCATAAATAGTGGTAGACTTAGGGAAAATAGACTTGCAATGTTTACCAAGAATACAAGACTCACAACTTGAGTTATCAAAAGAAACATTTGGCAACATTAAATTAAGAGCACGAGAATGGGGGGATGGCCTAGCCTAGCATGCCACATAGTATCCGAACTAACAACAAAACAAGACTTAAATGAAGTATATAGACTTGGTGAGGTTTTCTCTAGGAAATAGAGATCTCCTTTAGCAATTCGTCCTCCAAGAACCTTTCCAGTCTTAATATCCTGAAAATGAACACTATTAGGACCAAAGATGGTGTAGCAGTTCAAGTCATTAGTGGTTCTTTTAACCGATAAGAGATTTGATGTAAATGTAGGTATAAAGAAAGCTTTTGAGGTTTTATCAAACAGTTTCAAGTTCCCTACTCCCTTTACTGGTATTCGATCTCCATTTGCTATAATAACACTTCCTAAAGCCGATTTTCTGTTGTCTAGCAAACTCGGGTTACTAATCATATGGTGAGAAGCACTCGAGTCAACAACAAGTGAACTACTCGGATTAGAGGCAAAGAAAGTGATACCAGAATCCTTGAAAAAGGCAATGGATCGAATGAGTGCCTCCAAGTCAGATTTCCTCACCACCTCACCATAGGATGCAGTCATAGCCGCCTCATTTTTTTGTTTTGACGACCCGATTCCTTTTTCGCTAGTTGCTTCCTTAGAGAAATTAGCCTTGAACTTGGCCGGCTTGAGATGAGGATGAAGTATCCAGCACTTGTCTTTCATGTGGCCCCGCTTATTGCAGTGGTCACATATCCACACCTTCCTATCTTCTTGCTTGTACACACATTTGTTGGCTGTGACAAGCTCCCCCTTACCACTAAACAGATCAAGAGACCCTTGTTCCTTTTGGATCTGCGAACAAATGTCTTCAAAGGTAGGTAGCCTGTCGGATCTTAGGATGTGCTTCAAGAGATCATTGAAGGCTGGATTTAGAGTAAGTAGGAGACCAAAGATCTAGTCTTGCTCCTTCCGTTCGTTCAACACCGCTGGATCCAACGAACTTGGTCGTAAAGTGTCAAGTTCTGACCAAAGCGCCCAAAATTTCCCAAGATGTTTGGTAAACTCCAAATCCTCTTGAGTGAGACTGTTAATGGCTTTCTTGACTTCAAAGACTCTCGTTAAGTTCGAGACATTACCATACACATTCTTGAGTGTCTCCCACAAATCTCTAGCCGTCTGGCAGTATGAGTAGGCTTCAAGAATCGGAGCATCAAGTGAGTTTTGGAGAACTGAGAGCACTACTTGGTCTTCTTGAAACCATTTCGCCTTCCTCTCATCCTCCTCTTCTTCCACCTCGGAAGTGTCTTTCTCATCTCCTTTAGAGATCTCCTTTGGTGCGTAGTCTTTTTCGACGTGGCTCCAAAGTCCTCGACCTCCCAGGGCAGTTCTTGTGGTTCGTGTCCACAGCAAGTAGTTAGTTCCCTTAAGAACAACTGGCGTAACAATCGGCTTAGAATTATCCATCGAGTAAAGCAAAGAGAAATCAAAGAAGAGTAAAGGATATAAATCTTAGTAAAACAAGAATAATAGAAGAATAGAGAAGAGAAGAATAGACTGATGAGATTAAGTTGTCAAGAATCGAAGAACATGCTCTGATACCATGTTAGAATTAGTGGAAGAGATTAAGAGTTTGAGTAGCCTAGAGAGAGTTTAGTATGACAAATAAAGAGAATGTGTGAGAAGATAAGATTCCACTAGAATATACTTTTACAACATATGTCTACAACATTAAATAGGAGACTAAATTAGGGCAACCCCCTTTACAAGAATAGAAACATAGGATGTCGACATTTAGGAGAGAGAGAAGCGTTTCCCAAGTGGTGATAGTGACATATCCGAAGTCAACTTGTGCACCCGTGACTCTCTTCTTCTCATCGTTCCCCAACGGCTAGGTTAGAGTGTTCTAGAACACTTAATGGGCTTGATGTACCGAGATTCTTCTCTTCTCTTGCCCTTATGTCTTAGATAGAGACCTCGGCCTTATTGTGAAACTGTACGGACGTCCGTACGGTCGAGTCTCGAGATGGACCTTGATCAATAGATGCAAGGCCGGTTTTGTGCGGACAAAGTTAAACGCTGCGTTTTGGGTTAGGGAAAACCCTTAAGTCGAGTTTTTGTCTTCATTCGGCGAGTTTAGCCGCTTTTGAGAGAAAATAGAAGGAGAAAACTGTTCTTGAGCGTTCTAGAGGATTTTGGGAGATTTGAGGCTATTCCTGTAGAGATCTGTAGCTGGGATCGTTGAAAGAGCTTCCTAGGAGCGTTGTTTTGCTTGTTTAAGGTTCATAATCTTCTTGGCAAAGGTGAGTGCATGACCATGACTTATCTAAGCTTGAGATTTCTCTGATCTGCTTGTTTCTGTGTTGTTTGGCTTGTTAGAACATTATTAGAGGCTTTTTGAAGCTTTCTTGTGGCTTGGGATCGAGTTTGACGTTTGAAGGAACGAAGATCCAGCGAGAAGCTTCGGGGAAGACGATGCTCGGCATGTGCATCGGTCGATGTATTTTGTGCGTCGGTCGGTGCAAATGCGAAGACAGCGTGATTTGACCTAGGAACATCGGTCGATGCCATGTGGAGGCGTTGGTCGATGCAACTAGGGTTTTTTGTGAAATATTGAGCATGCGTCGGTCGATGCAATGTGAGAATCGGTCGATGCAAGTGAACTTTGCATCGGTCGATGCATATCATGCGTCGGTCAATGCAATCCCATGATGGTGTCGGTCGATGCAAAGCTGGCGTCGGTCGATCCAGTGTCTGGTGTGTTTGTTGATTGTTGTTTGATGGTTAGAGTATCTCAATTGCTTGTGTGTATAGCCCAGTAGATGGGAGGATTTCCTCACTGAGTGTTTATAAAATACTCATGCATCTCAATTTGTGTGTATGATGCAGGTAAAGGCAAAGTGTGATCGTGGAATCAAGGCGATGAAGAGGAGGATGTTCTAGGGACTCGATTTGATGTTGTCTGGCTTTGCTAGGTCGCTAGAGTTGAGTCATTATAATGTGGTTTAGGTTGATGGTTCTATGACTCATGTTGTTTAGAATATTGGTTTAATTGTTATGCTTTAATATTGGTTAGTTATTATTGGATATTTATTGATTATTCATTGGTATTGATTATTTCTGCTGTTAGTGTAATTGTGGTTAGGTGGCTAGTGGGTATGAGACCACTAGTTTAGAGTATTTTATTTCTTAATATTATTTATTATTTATTATTAAAAAAACGGGTCGGGTCGTTTCAGTTAGGTATCAGAGCCCTTACGGTTATAGGTTTGGGTCACTAGGCTTTGTGTTGTAGATGTTTGGGCTTTGTGCTGTAGATTTTTGGGATTTGCATGCTTTGATTGATTATGAGAGTTAGTCAATTGTGTGTGGCATGGAGTCCTAGAACATCCTCTTCGAGCCTACTGTGTGATTCCACGGTGAGTGTATGTTTCTGTGTTCTATAAAAATTGCTTGCTTAGCCTTTTGCTCATGGTAGTGTAGATGGTTAGAGAGGATGCTGTTGCTGGTCGTAGAAGCGGTCGTGATCGTAAACGCGGTCGTGGTCGTGGTAGGGGAAGAGGCCCAGCAGTTAGTGATATTGTGGACCAGAGCGTGACAGCTGACGGTGTTGGCGAGTTGTAGGGTGTCTAAGAGGATTCCATGAGTGTGGCCAGAGGGGGCGGTGTTGATGTTAGGGTTCCGGATGTGGGAGTCCCAGCGGGTGGAGTCCCTGGAGTTGACTTTGCTGACTTGTTGGCACGGGTATTGAAGCGGTTGCCGGCAGTGGCACCGGCTCAGGCTCAGGTAGTGCCACCAGTGGTGGCGGAGGAGCGGCGGCCAGTGGCTGCGGATGAGGGAGCTCATTCTCGTTATGTGTTTATGCTGAGGGAGATGCATAACATTGATACTGCACGGTTTTCAGGTGGTACGGATACTACTACTGCATATGCGTGGAGGACGAGTGTGAAACGTAACTTCCAGACTCTGAGATGTCCTAAGGAGGATATCCGGGCACAGGCAGTGACGGTTAGTTCAGCGGTGCAGCCTAGGAAGGCTCATCATCATGGAGGTTCTAGCAAGGGCGGTAATCCTGCGCAGGGAACCAAGAGGAAGTGGGAGGCTACGCAGAGACCGAGTGGTGCAGGATGCTGCGGGTGTAGGAGCATGGATCACAAGGTAGCTAGCTGTCCCCAGAGGAGTGCTCCGATAGCAGCGGTTCGTGTGTGCTATCATTACAGGGAGCCTGCACATCAAGCCCAAGTGTCCTAAGTTGCAGTAGATGGCAGTGGCAGCGGTACAACATGTGGTGCAGCCTGGAGTGCAGCAGGTGGCACGGATTGAGCAGGCGCCACGGGTTTAAATGACTGTCGAGACTGGTGCAACCAGTGCTAGGGCGATCACAGGTATAATTTCTGGTACTTTAACTTTGTGAATTTAGGTAGGTTCAGATTTTATGTTTTGCTTGTGATAAGTGTTAAGTTCTCAACACATGAGGTTTGTGTAGGGACCTTGTTGGTGGGCGGGTTTAAGTCCAATGTTATGTTTGATTCTGGAGCTACTCATAGCTTCATTACTCCGGAGTGCGCAGAGAGTACTGCTATCAAGACGATCCCGGGGAGCGTGCGGGAGGCAAGTTTCTGAGAAAATTACAAAGAAATAACACTTAAAATTTAATTTTTTTATCAAATAACTTGTCTCTCGATGTACCGCGGGTCAAATATAGTATATATATAACATTATTCACTATATTAAATTTGGTTTTGTTTCTTGGAAATTAAAATAAAATAAGGGAGATTTACATGGAGACACACTTTGTGGGAAACTTTGTTCATTTAACACACTTTTTGACCACTAGGCACTTTTTTGCCAACTTTTCCATTGTTCACATTAGTTTTAGACAATTTTAGCCCCAAACATATTTTCTACTTTTTTGTCAATTTCATCTCTCTCTTCCTCTTCCTCTTCCTCTTCCTCTCCATCAATTTTTTTATTTCTCTTTCTATTTGTTCATGTCCAACTTGAAATTAGATCTCCTCATATCTGATTTATTGTTGTTGTTATTTCTCTATTTTTTTGTCAACGAAAAGGAAATTGCACTCATGCTTCCTTTTTTTGTTTTATACAATCTTAATGAAAGAATATCTATAAGCATTGCTTATCTAATGTGAGTTCAATTCGTTTTATTGGTTTTGTTCATGATTTCGATTTCATTTTCTGAATTTTGTTCATGTCTAATTCGTCTTTCCTTAATCCTCAAAACCAATGATGTCCATAAAATAATGACCATATGGTTAGTTTATATGTAAATTGACCACGTAATGTCCACGAGACAGTGACCATATGGTTAGTTTATTTGTGGCATCAACAATCAATTCTCAAATGTTGTTTTTTTAAAGGGTTGTCCACGAGACAATGGTAATATGGTTAGTTTAGATGTAAATTGACCACATGATGTCCACGAGACAATGACCATATGGTTATTTTCTTTGTGTCAGCAATAACCAATTCCCATATGTTGTTTTTTTAATGGTTGTCCACGAGACAATGGTCATAGATGTAAATTGACCACATGATGTCTACGAGACAATGACCATATGGTTATTTT
Source organism: Camelina sativa (assembly GCF_000633955.1). Taxonomy (NCBI): domain Eukaryota; kingdom Viridiplantae; phylum Streptophyta; class Magnoliopsida; order Brassicales; family Brassicaceae; genus Camelina; species Camelina sativa. Next base: position 16,065,981 of record NC_025696.1, read on the forward strand.
CTTTGTGTCATCAACAACCAATTCTCATATGTTATTTTTCTTAAGGGTTGTCTACGAGACATTGATCATATGGTTAGTTTACATGGAAATTGACCACGTGAGGTCCACGAAACAGTAACCATATGGTTAGTTTCTTTGTACCATCAACAACCAATTCCCATATGTTACCTTTCTTAAAAGTCCTTGTGGACAGAACGAAACAAGTGAGAACGATAACAATTGAAGATGAATTGGAGATCTATGGTTTTTTCTTATTTCTCCTTTTATTTTGTATTGAAATATTTTTTTAACTTTTGGATTGAATGTTTTATTAAGATTAAAAAAAAAACAGTTACGTTTGTTAAATCAGAAAAACCATATGATCATATGTTAGTTGAAAAATGGATTATATTCAATTTTTGCCAAAATTAAAAAAGTTGGGGGGGGGGACGGGTGGAAATCTCCTAATAAAGGTAAAAAATAAAATGGAAGAAATCCCTTGTTAAAGAAACAAATCTCCTAACAAAAGGAAGAAATAAAATGGGAGAAAAAAATCTCGCGAAAAAAGTAAGAAATAAAATGGAAATAGAAACTTAGACAAAAGAGAGAAATAAAATGGGGAAACAAACCCAATAAAAAGGAGCAATAAAATGTGTATAAATCTCTAATGAAAGACTAGCCTAATAGATATCACTAGATGAGGTTTTCATGATTGTCCAAACCTCTGCAACCACAACCAGTTCGGCTTTCACGAGAATGACCTCTACGCATACTGCTTCCACGACTAACAAAATTAGCTCATTTCATCTATAACATCTATTTCATCTTCGGAGTTTGTTTGATTGACTTTTTTTAAAAGCTCCTCTGAAAATATATGGCCATGTCCATAACTTGAGAAGATTCTTTATCTGAGAGTTGCAATATCATCATCCACAAACAGCCTAATACCTTAGACAGCGTTAATGCGTTTAAATCACAGATATTTAATGATTTGTCTTTGCTTTTTTGATCAATTTTTGCTGATATCCATATCTACAACGTTATTATTGTTTCTGTCATTGGGATAATTTGTGTTGTCTAAGGTATTAGGTTGTTTGTGGATGATGGTACTACAACGTCTCGACAAAGAGTATTATCAAGTTATGGACATGACTGCATCTTTTTGAGCAGCTTTGGAAAAAAGCTGATCAAACAAATTTCAAAGATGAAACATGTGATATAAATGAAATGGACTACTTTTTTTAGTTGTAGAAGCAGTAACCGTAAAATTCATGGTCGTGAAGGACGGAGTGGTTGTGGTCTCAAAAGCCGGGACAGTCGTGGACACCTCATCTAGTGATCTCTAGAGTGTTAGTCCTTCATTTTATCTTCCTCTCTCAAATGTTCCTTCAAATTGTATGACCCAAAAAAGTCATAGTCAATGTAAAAACTGATTAACATTTTTATTTAAATAATCTTTTAATTATGAGTTTTTGCCCTTGTAGTTACAAAGCCACTTCTCCACGTTTTCCACTTTCTTGATAATCTTCTAAATATTACTTGTGTTAAATTAAACTTTTGGGATTTTATCAGTTGATCTCATCCTAGTGTTTAGGACATTAAAACAATAATAATGTGGATTAGCAAATCGCTAAACGATAAGAGAGAGATCTTCCAGCTACTTTGTCTCTAATGTTATTGTTATCGACAACAACATACATATTTTCTATGTTCTACCCAATGGTATATACATTTTACAACATAAACATTGACGATATAGATGTTGACAAAAATGAAATTTACAGCCATGTATCTTGATATATACTTCTTATTCTTTCTTATGTTGTAGGAGCAAAAATTTCAATAGTCTAGTCTGCATTTGATTGCATTTTTAATAAAGGGAAGATATAGTAGGGTCCAAATGGTAACAGCGGATTCGGTTGTGCTTGACAAGCAATTTGATAGTGCGGTACGGTTTTACTGCAGTACATGCGGGACAAATACAATTGCGGGACAAGTGCGGTTAATACAAAATAAGCAATACAAAATAATCTTTAATTGGTGAAAAATAATTTACATAAATTTTTTTTAAAGTGTATTTTGTATAATCCATTAATGTAACATCCGCGAACCAAATTTCCGGTTTAGGGGTGCATCGGTCGATGCAACAGGTGCATTGGTCGATGCAGGTTCGGTTTCCTCGGTCGAGTTTTAAGTTAAACGCTGCATTTTGGATTAGGAAAACCACTTAACTCGTGTTTTTGTCTCATTCGACGTGATTGGCTGTTTTTGAGAGAAAACAAAAGAGAGAAAAAGGTTCTCGAGTGTTCTTGAGGATTTTGGGTGATTTGAGGCTGTTCTTGTAGAGATCTGTAGCTGGGATCGTTGTAGGAGCTTCCTAGGAGCGTTGTTTTGCTTGTTTAAGGTTCAGAATCTTCTTGGCAAAGGTAAGTGCATGACCATGGCTTATCTAAGCCAGAGATCTCTCTGATTTGCTTGTTATGTGTTGTTAGGCTTGTTACATTGATGTTTGGGACGTTAGGAAGCTTTCTTGTGGCTTGGGATCAAGTTTTGTGGTTGTAGGAACAAAGATCCGGCGAGAAGCTTCGAGGAAAACACGATGCTCGACATTGCATCGATCGATGCACTTTGTGCGTCGGTCGATGCACGTGCAAGGACGGCGCATAAAAACTTAGGGTTTTCGTGTTATGTCAAGCATGCGTCGGTCGATGCAGTGCGAGTGTCGATCGATGCAAGTGCATCTAGCATCGGTTGATGCAACCTTGTGTCGGTCGATGCATCCCCATCTGGTGTCGGTCGATGCATGTTGGTGTCGGTCGATGCAGAGTCCTAGATTGTTATTGTTGATTGTTGATTGTTGGTTGATGGTTAGAGATGTCTTGCTTGTGTGTATAGCCCAGTAGATGGGAAGATTGCCTTACTGAGTGTTTATAAAATAATCATGCATTGCAATTAGTGTTTGTGGTGCAGGTAAAGGCAAAGTGTGATCGTGGAATCAAGGCAATGAAGAGGAGGGTGTTCTAGGGACTCGATTGGTTGTTGTCTGGCATTGCTAGGTTGCTAGTGTTGAGTCATTAGAAACATTGCTAGGTTGTTGGTTCTATGATTCCTATTGTTTGGTATTTGGATATTGATTATGTTATAATTATTGGATTATTATTGGTTATTTATTAGATAATGATATTGGTTATTTCTACTGTTGATTGTGATTGTGATTGTGGTTTAGGTGGCTAGTGGATATGGTACCACTAGTTGTAGTTTATTTATTATTATTATTATTATTATTATTATTATTATTATTATTATTATTATTATTATTATTGTTATTATTAATATTATTATTATTATTATTATTATATATTTATTATTTATTATTTAAAAAAAAAAATGGGTCGGGTCGTTTCAGTTTGGTATCATAGCCCTTACGGTTCTAGGTTTTGGTTCACTAGGCTTTGTGCTGTAGATGTTTGGGATTTGCATGCTTTGATTGATTATGTGAGTTAGTCAATTGTGTGTGGCATGGAGTCCTAGAACATCCTCTTCGAGCCTACTGTGTGATTCCACGGTGAGTTTGTATTTTTGTGTATTTGTGTTATGAAAGCGTTTGCTTGTTAGCCTCTGTTCTTGGAAGTGCAGTGGTTAAAGGTGTTTGAGTTTTTGGCCATGGACGGGGACGTGGTCGTGGTCATGGTCGGGTGGGTCCCAAGGCCAGTGAGTGTGCGGTCCAGAGTTCCACGAGGAGGTAAGTCGGAGGATCGCAAGCGTATCAGGAGGACCACAGGGAGTTAGCCGGTGAGCGTTCCGAGGGTGCTGGGAACCCAGATGTGGGGTTACAGCAGGTGGAGCCCAGGGTCGAGATGATCGCTTGGTGGATCTGTTGACGTGCTGTTGGAGCGGTTACCGAGAGGGGTACTAGTGTAGGCTCTAGTTGTGCCGCGTGTGGCGGGGTGCAGCCGAGGGCTGCGGATGTCGAGGAGTTTTCATCCTAGGTTAAGAGGATGGAGTGGTTGTAGATGACTGGTATGAGATTATTCTCAAGAGGTATCGGGCCTAGATAGGCGGATAGGAGGACATATGCAGTTGGAGCAGATATTTCTCTGTTTGGGGGTTAATCCAGTTGGATATTAGAAGTTGAGTGGGCAAGTGTAACATTGAAATGTTATACTCGGACCACATGAGGTACTTTTTTTGTCGAGAGATGTTTATAATCGTTAAGGATTGTTGCTCATGAGGGGATGGTGATTCCCCTTAATACCGATAGCTCGAGGGGCTGAGGGCTCCGAGAGTGGCATAGGGATGATGTTTCCCTGAGGGGATGAGTAGTTCCCCTGATACCGAGATCTTGAGGATTATAGTCCAAGAGTGAGATGGTATAACTCGAAGACGCTGGTCTGAGAGTGAGATCGGTATGGCTCGAAGGTTGCGACCTAAGGGTGCAAGAGTTGGGAGCAAGCAATGTATAGAACGTGAGTATAAACATAACGACGGAATGTAGACCTCGAGAGTGATGGTGGTTTAATCTTGGATTTTAGGATTATGTTGGCCGGTGGGCCAGGGTTTTATGATCGGTACGGTCATGAATGTGTGGCTGATGTGCAAGGATTGGGTGGCCGGTGGTGCTGAAGTCCCGGGAAGGAGAGCTGCAGCAGGTATGAGCCGGCAAGGGCATGGTTGCCAGGTACATAAGATTCACGAGAAGCCTTCATGGTAGGATTAACTAATCGTTGCGACGATGGTGGATGAAGTTCATTGGAGATGGACAGGGTTGCTAGATTCAAGGTTTTGGTAAGCTTGCTGGGGGGAAACAAGTCAAGTAGGTTAAGTTGGCTTGCAAGGCGTTTGATGTGGTGAATTGGAATATGCGAACGTATGGTACTTGTTTGTTTTATTACGCTCGTATTGATGATTCGCTGTGGAGAATTGCCAAGTGTAAAAGCTATTTCTGGAATAATTTATCTTGTGGAAGTTTTCCTAAGAGGCAAGTTACTAGAGGTTCTTGGACGAACAAGAGGGTTGATATTCATGTGGCGGCGAGTTGATGTCGGCATACTTGAGTATTTTTTTAGTAGAGCTGAGAAAGTAACTAGAGGATTTATGGAGCAAGGGATTCATCCGTCCTAGTGTATCACCGTGGGGAGGGCCGGTGTTGTTTGTGAAGAAGAAGGATGGGAGTTTTCGGTTATGTAATTATTATTGGGGTTTGAACCGGGTCAATGTGAAGAACAAGTACCCTTTTCCTAGGATCGATGAGTTGTTGGATCAGTTGAGGGGTGCTATTTGGTTCTCCAAGGTAGATCTGGCGTCGGGTTATCATCAGATACCGATAGATGAGGCAGATGTGAGGAAGACGGCTTTCAGGACGAGGTATGGGCGTTATGGGTTCGTGGTGATGCCTTTCGGGCTGACTAACGCGCCGGCAGCGTTTATGAGATTGAGGAACATCGTGTTTCAGGAGTTTCTGGACGTGTCTGTCATCATTTTCTTAATCAACGACATCTTGGTATATTCTAAGAGTTCTGAGGAGCATGCAGTGCATTTGAGGGCAGTTCTGGAGAAGATGCAGGAGCATAAGTTGTTTGCTAAGTTGAGCAAGTGCATTTTTTGGCAGCGTGAGATGGGTTTTTCTGGGTCATATTGTTTCTGCAGAGGGATTTTCTGTAGATCCGGAGAAGATTCAGTCTTTCAGGGTTTGACCTAAACCGCAGAATGCCACAGAGATCAGGAGTTTTCTTCGTTTGGCAGGTTACTATAGGAGCAGAAGATGAAGTCTCTGGTAGGAGAAATCAGTGTGTTGAGCAAGGTGTGGTTGGCTTGAGAACCGGTGGGTTTGGAGGCGGCTGATAGAGCGGATCTTCTGAGCAGGGTGCGGTTGGATCAGGAGAAGGATTTGGCGCTGGTGAATGCCTCTAAGGATGTTGGTTCAGAGTATCAGTTATCAGCTCATGGTACTATCTTGGTGCACGGTCGAGAATTTGTGTGCCCAATGTTGATGATTTGAGATAGGAGATCTTGAGGGAGGCTGTGACAACCCGTCTCGTTGATCCCACTAGCCCACTGCTAGCTTGCTCCCATAGGCCCGAAGCTGGCCCTGCAGGGCATCGATCCTAACCCCTCACTGTGGACATCCAAATCCACTAGTAGGTTATTGGTGTGCCAGGCGTTCCTCGAACCCTGGTCCCCACCCTTTAACAACCTTCCCACAGGACAAGCTGTCACCAAATTGATCTGTGAGTTCCTTTCCACGGTGAGGGGTTAGGATCGATGCCCTGCAAGGCCAGCTTAGGGACTATGGGAGAAAGCTAGCGGGAGCTGGTGGGGTCCATGGGACGGGTTGTCACAAGTTGAATCATTAGAATGTGGTTTAGGCTGGTGGTTCTATGATTCATGTTGTTTAGAATATTGGTTTAATTGTTCTGCTTTAATATTGGTTAGTTATTATTGGATATTTATTGATTATTCATTGGTATTGTTTATTTCCGCTGTTAGTGTAATTGTGGTTAGGTGGCTAGTGGATATGGGACCACTAGTTTAGAGTATTTTATTAATTAATATTATTTATTATTTATTATTAAAAAAAAAAACGGGTCGGTCGTTTCGGTTTGGTATCAGAGCCCTTACGGTTATAGGTTTGGGTTCACTAGGCTTTGTGTTGTAGACGTTTGGGCTTTGTGCTGTACATGTTTGGGATTTGCATGCTTTAATTGATTATGTGAGTTAGTCAATTGTGTGTGGCATGGATTCCTAGAACATCGTCTTTGAGCCTACTGTGTGATTCCACGGTGAATGTATGTTTCTGTGTTCTATAAAAATTGCTTGCTTAGCCTTCTGTTCATGATAGTACAGATGGTTAGAGAGGATGCTGTTGCTGGTCGTGGACGCGGTCGTGGTTGTGGACGCGGTCATGGTCGTGGTAGGAGAAGAGACACAGCAGTTAGAGATTCCATGAGGGTGGCCGGAGGATTCCATGAGGGTGGCCGGAGGGGGCGGTGTTGATGCTAGGGTTTCGGGTGTGGGAGTCCCAGCGGGTGGAATTCCTAGAGTTGACTTTGCTGACTTTTTGGCACGGTTATTGAAGCGGTTGCCGACAGTGGTACCGGCTCAGGCTCATATAGTGCCACTAGTGGTGGCGGAGGAGCGGCGGCCAGTGGCTGCGGATGAGGGAGCTCATTCTCATTATGTGTCTATGCTAAGGGAGATGCGTAACAATGATACTGCACGGTTTTCGGGTGGTACGGATCCTATTGCTGCAGATGCGTGGAGGACGAGTGTGGAACGTAACTTCCAGACTCTGAGATGTCCTAAGGAGTTTTGGGTGGACATAGGGGTCCACAATATTATTGGTGATGCTCAGGTGTGGTGGAGATCAGTGGCTGCTAGGAGAGTGCAGAGGGAGATGACTTGGGCTGACTTCGTGGAGGAGTTCAACCGCAAGTACTTTCCGAGAGAGGCATTAGACCGGTTGGAGGTGCAGTTCCTTCAGTTATCTCAAGGGACACGGTTAGTGCGGGAGCCGGACTTGGATTTCAGTCGACTTCTGGCTTATGGGGGTTGGGCTATGGAGTCTGAGGAGGCCCAGATCAGGAGGTTTATGAAGGCTCTTCGTGATGATTTGAGGGTCCATTGCAGGGGACGGAGTTATGTTACGCGTGCAGAGCTGGTTGAGACTGTAGCAGAGTTTGAGGAGGATATCCGGGAAAAGGCAGTGACGGTTAGTCCAGCGGTGCAGCCTAGGAAGGCTCATCATCACGAAGGTTCTAGCAAGGGTGGCAAGCCTGCCTAGGGAACCAAGAGGAAGTGGGAGGCTAAGCAGAGACCGAGTGGTGCAGGGTGCTTCGGGTGTGGGAGCATGGATCACAAGGTAGCTAGTTGTCCCCAGAGGAGTGCTCCAACGGCAGCGGTTCGTGTGTCCTATCATTGCAGGGAGCCTGCACATCAAACAAGTGTCCTAAGTTGCAGTAGATGGCAGTGGCAGTGGTGCAGCATGTGGTGCAGCCTGGAGTGCAGTAGGTGGCACGGATTGAGCATGCGCCACGAGCTTACACGACTGTCCAGACTGGTGCAACCAGTGCTAGGGCGATCATATGTATAATTTCTGGTACTTTAACTTTGTGAACTTCACTAGGTTCAGATTTTATGTTTTGCTTGTGATAAGTGTTAAGTTCTCAACACATGAGGTTTGTGTAGGGACCTTGTTGGTGGGCGGTGTGAGAACTGAGTCTGAGCTTCTCCTTCCGAAGTGATTTGAATGTGGAGGAGCTTATCGCTGTTAAATAGTTCCGAACTGAATTGAGAGAGTTTTTGAGAGTTTGAATTTGTATTATTGCTTTTGGATAAAATGTTCCATCCCCTACAAAAGACTCCCCCCTTACATATTTATACCGACCAATTTATTGCCTAATTAATGCATAATTAATAAGGCGTGATTTGCGCAACCTAATTAACCCTCTTGAATGCGGGAATCTTTGACCAGGCCCGAGCTGCGAGCTGACCAACACGAAGCACCTCCGCGCTCCCATCCTTTCTCCAGGCTTGATGGGCCGATCAATGACACGCTCTTGGCCCATTAGACAAACCCGGCCTAGGCCCTTCGCCTATTGCCCGAGATGACTGATCGTGGGTACAACAGTTGCCCCCCAAGTCTCCCGAACTGAGCAGTTCGGGGACTTTTAACCTTCAAGCGATCAACTTCGGAAAACTGAATATTCCCCATATCTCCACGATTTGATCGTGGTAATGATGAGATTTGCCTTCCCAAACAAGCCTCGGGGCCCACTAGATGGCGTGTTGGTTATAAGAGAGAGAGAGAGGTGTGAGACCTTTCACTTCCCCAGGTAATCATTACTCCCTGGTGCCGTGTATAAAGGTAAACTCGACTTCTCTCTTCCACTCTTAATCTCCAATTGTGTTTGCGTTTTTCTGTTCTTTGATTTTCTCTCCTTTCTTCCGTGAACTTCTTCACTTTCGCCGGAAAAATCCTTCATTCATTCTTTATTTCTTACTGCTTTTACCGGAAATGTATGTCTCCTCCAAAATCCTCATCGGGTAAAACCGCGAAACCTTGATTCTGGGTGCTTTCGGCCCCCACCAGCCGTCAATTCTCTCTGCGGAGATTGGAGGATCCACCGGTATTCCACCGGAGGTCGAGATCAGATTCCCGGAACCTCATGAGTCTCCAGAGAACCCTCCCCCGGGGTACTGTTGCGCGTTCGAGATATTCTTCTCCGCGTGTGGACTGTCGTTTCTCCTTCCCGAGCTCATCGTGAAGATGATGTTCGAACTAGGTTTTGCTCTCCCCCAAATGTGTCCGAACTTCGTTCAGACCGTTCTGTGTCTCCAAACTCTGGGGGAGGAGTTCGACTACCAGCTGTCACTGGCGGACTTCCTCCAGGTGTACACGGTAAAGACTGGCCGTGCCAAGGGCACACTCTACGTGAGCCCGCTTTCCGGGCTGAAGGTCTTCGACGACCTGCCCGAGAAGGACGAGAAATGGCGGAAGTCTTACTTTTTCTTCCCGGTCAACGAGCTCACTTTTGGCCACCGCGCGAGCTCATACGTATCGAAGTGGACCTCGAAAATTGGTAGCCTAGTGTTCTTTACTGGGTCCGGATCAGATGTCGCTTTGTGTTTCCGCCTCATTTCTAATCCTTGTTTACTTTTTTTTTTAGATCACTTTGAGCGCGGACTGCTTTGCCCTACATTCGCGGAGTTCTTCTCGAGATTCTGCAGCCAAGGTCAGATTGCTTGGGATTCTTTCTCCTGCGAAAGGATCAGGGCATCCACAGCAAGGCTCGGAAGACGCTCTCTTGTTTGCTCCGACCCTGTGAGCGTTTCAGAAATGAACTACAGGGAAGAAAGGGCGTGCCGCATCGCCGAGAAAGAGGCAAAGAAGCATATGGCAGCGGCCCTTGCCGAAGGCAAAGCTCGCATCCCTATCAAGACTCCCTCCAGCTCCTCCGTTCCCGAGGTGAGCGGGACTTCTGCACCTCCAACTCGCTCCTCCGAGCTCGGTATAGAATCAACCAGGATTTCTGCTGGCCCGTTGGTTCCCCCCGTGATTGTCATTGCTGACTCTAGCAATGAGCCACGGGAGGTCGCTGTTTCCCCCCAGCGCCGAAGAAAACCTCTGCTGAGGTCTCCTCTCAGCAAACCGACTCATCAAAGAAGAGGAAGGAGCCCGAGACCGCCTCCTCTTCTCGTGAAAAGGGGCTAGCCCGGACTGGCCCGTCAGGGGATGAGCGAAGTAGATCTAGCTCGAAGGACAGGGGTCCCTCCTCGGAGAGGAGATCTAAGGAGGCCCCACCGCCTAAAGACTCCGGAGACTCCTCTGGAAGAAACCTTCCGAAGGAACAACGTCCTTTCGCCCGAGGTAAAATTTTTTCTGAGATGCACTTGATTTTATACCTTTGACTGTTCGATAGTTGATGACTGAAATGACTTGCTCAAAAATCTTTCAGTCCCCCTGCATCCCCAGCCGACCTAATGAGGAGCTACATTCGGCCCGGAGTTCGGATTCCGACATTTGCTGACATGACCGAGGTCAATCGCGCGAACTTCTTCTGCTTTGCGGACAAAATTGGCGAGGTAAACATCCTTTGGTCCTTATTTCTGTTTCTTTCTATCATTTTATCTGTTTTTGACGAGCTGAATTTTTCAGCTTATGATCGAGTTCAACTCCTCGGTGGCGTCCTACGAGGATCAGCTGTTCGCCTCCCCATCATCTTCCGAGGTGAACCTTCTTCAAGAGAGGATCGCTGACCTCGAAGCTCAGGTAAAGGAGTATGCCAGACTGGAGGCCGAGAATGCTGACACCATGGCGAGAGCCGAGCAAATCCGAGCTCGGATGAAGAAGGCTGAAATAGGGTGCTCGACCTTGGATCCGAGGCAAACTGAAGAAGGCGGGGGACCTTTACTTCGAAGCGGCGGAGGACGTGAAGGCAGCCAAGCACAGGTTGCACGAGATCGAGCTTCGCAATCAACTACTCGAAGCTGGCAACAGCTGTGGTTGCACTGTGCATCACAGACCGCATGTCCCGGATTTCGCTCTGCATGCGGAAGATCTCGGGATTGGTGACATACCCCGGAGTCGAAGTGTTTCCATCTACAGGGAGAGGAAGACGGACTGGGACCTCGGAAGATCTGGTGACGCCGGGCTGAACCAGAGTGTGGCCATCACCAGCCAATGGTGGCGCTGTTTGCGTGTTGGTTTGAGGCGGGAACGAATCTCCCAGAGTGACATTTGTTGCTGCCACCTGCGAGGTGGAAGGTGGAGTCACACCGGAGAAATCCAAAGCACGACGTGGGTTTTGGTCAGAGGACAGGAGATCGACCCGATCGGCATACGCGTGGTGGGAGGCTGAGAGGTCGAGCGGAGATCTGACCCTCCAAGCTGTCGAAACGTTCAGTAAGAGCAGCGGAGGCGGCTTGCTGACGGTCGGACTTCTCGGACAAGTCCTGCAGGAGCTTNTGAAGGCAGCCAAGCACAGGTTGCACGAGATCGAGCTTCGCAATCAACTACTCGAAGCTGGCAACAGCTGTGGTTGCACTGTGCATCACAGACCGCATGTCCCGGATTTCGCTCTGCATGCGGAAGATCTCGGGATTGGTGACATACCCCGGAGTCGAAGTGTTTCCATCTACAGGGAGAGGAAGACGGACTGGGACCTCGGAAGATCTGGTGACGCCGGGCTGAACCAGAGTGTGGCCATCACCAGCCAATGGTGGCGCTGTTTGCGTGTTGGTTTGAGGCGGGAACGAATCTCCCAGAGTGACATTTGTTGCTGCCACCTGCGAGGTGGAAGGTGGAGTCACACCGGAGAAATCCAAAGCACGACGTGGGTTTTGGTCAGAGGACAGGAGATCGACCCGATCGGCATACGCGTGGTGGGAGGCTGAGAGGTCGAGCGGAGATCTGACCCTCCAAGCTGTCGAAACGTTCAGTAAGAGCAGCGGAGGCGGCTTGCTGACGGTCGGACTTCTCGGACAAGTCCTGCAGGAGCTTCTGGATCACCTCCAAGGATCCCTGATTGGGAGAGCTGGTTGCCATAGCGGTGGTTGTGTGGAATGTATTTGTGTATGAACTCGGAACTAACGAGAGTCAGGCGATAAATTCCCCTCCTTCTAGCGCCAAATGTGAGAACTGAGTTTGAGCTTCTCCTTCCGAAGTGATTTGAATGTGGAGGAGCATATCGCCGTTAAATAGTTTCAAACTGAATTGAGAGAGTTTTTGAGAGTTTGAATTTGTATTATTGCTTTTGGATAAAATGTTCCATCCCCTACAAAAGACTCCCCCCTTACATATTTATACCGACCAATTTATTGCCTAATTAATGCATAATTAATAAGACGAGATTTGCGCAACCTAATTAACCCTCTTGAATACGGGAATCTTTGACCAGGCCCGAGCTGCGAGCTGACCAACACGAAGCACCTCCGCGCTCCCGTCCTTTCTCCAGGCTTGATGGGCCGATCAATGACACGCTCTTGGCTCATTAGACAAACCCGGCCTAGGCCCTTCGCCTATTGCCCGAGATGACTGATCGTGGGTACAACAGGCGGGTTTAAGTCCCATGTTATGTTTGATTATGGAGCTACTCATAGCTTCATTACTCCAAAGTGCGCAGAGAGTACTACTATCAGTACGAAGTGATTACTTCGGTTTAGATAAGAATTTTGCAAAACTAAGCTTTAACTTTAAGTAAAGCGGAAGACGAAGTGAGGACTTCGGTTTAGAGTTTTCGCAACATTGAGCTTTAACGTGAAGCTGAATACGAAGTGAGAACTTCGGTTTAGGCTTGCGAAGTTGGACCTCGGCTTTAAATGATAGATGCGAAGTCAGACTTCGGCTTTTTATTTTATTTTATTTTTTTTATTATTATTATTATTATTTTTTTTTTTTTGCGAACCATTATGAATAAAAAAGTTTAAGAAAACTTTAAATTTTATTAATATGGATAGCTGGACCCGAAGTGGGCTGCCTACGTACCCTTATCGGGATCAAGCTAAATCGTAGTTCGATACAAATAAATTAGCTGTAAAAGAGTTTAAGGTGTAAAGAATTCCAAGATCTCGGGACTGGTTTTCCCTCTGAATCCTCTAGCTGATAGACTCCATTTCGGACTTCGCGAGTAATTCTGTATGGTTCCCAGTTAATTCCCAGCTTTCCTGCATTGAGCTCCTCGGTGTTCTCGTGGACTTTCCGGAGGACTAAGTCGCCAACTGCCAAGGGTCTGCCTCGGATTTTGGAGTTATAGTACCGAGCTACTGCGTTCTGGTAATTCTGGATCCAAACCAAAGCCTGATCCCGACGCTCGTTGATTGTATCGAGAGTATCCTGTAGGAATTCCTCATTTTCCTTAGCTCGAAGTGGATTTAGCGAGGTATGGACTCCGAGCACTTCTATATCGGCTGGGACTACGGCATCAACTCCGTAAACCAGGGAGAAAGGTGTCTCATTAGTGGCCCGACGAGGTGTTGTTCGGATCGCCCAGAGGACGCCCTGCAGTTCGTCCGGCCAGCGCCCCTTACGAGCATCGAGCCGTTTCTTCAAGTTAGCAAGTATGACCTTATTCATCGCCTCGGCTTGCCCATTACCTTGCAGGTAACGAGGAGTTGATTTATTGAGTCGAATTTTCCACTTCGCGCAGAACTCTTCGAACTTCGAGGAAATGAACTGTGGGCCATTGTCCGTGATGATTTCACACGGGACGCCGTAGCGATAGATTATGCTCTTAAGCACGAACTGTTCCACCTCGTCACTTGTTACTTTCGCATAGGATGCCGCTTCCACCCATTTGGAGAAATAGTCAGTAAGAGCGAGCACGTACTGGACTCCTCCTGGTCCTCGATGTAATGGACCAATGATATCCATAGACCACCTCATGAATGGGTAAGGTGCGGACACCGAAGACAGGAGCTCGGTAGGTTGATGAATTGACGGGGCGTGCTTCTGACATTTCTCACAAGCTCGAGAATATTTTTCGCAGTCCGTGACCATGGTAGGCCAGAAGTAACCTTGCCGTTTGATTTTGAAAGCCAGAGTCCGACCTCCGGAGTGATTCCCATTGGAACCATCGTGAACAGCTCGCATTAGCATCGCGGGCTCTCTACCAGCCACGCAAGTTAGATAAGGACCAGCTACACTTCGGCGTAGAAGTATTCCGTTGTAAACGCAGTACCGCGCACTGACGACCTTGAGTTTCCTGGCTGCCCATTTGTCGGCTGGGAGTTCCCCTTTTTCCAGGTAAGCCCAGATCGGGCTCCCCCAGTCATCTGCCCCCCAGCTGTTAGAATTCGTGCCGCTCGAAGCAGCATGTGGGATAACAGCTTGATTTTCAACTGGTGAGCTCGATGATACCGGAGTTGAACTCGCGTCTAGCTCAGCTAGAGGTGGGTGAACTTCCATCGGAGTAGGCATGACAGAGGCCGGATCCTCCGAGGGTAAAGAATCTGCAGCCGCCTTACGAGCCGCTTCCTCAGCAGCCAACTGTTTTTTCATCGCCCGGGTGACGACGTTTGAGCCCTCTAGTCGGATACTTGGAAACTGGATGACTTCGACGGGGATAATCCTTGTCATCGCGGGATCCGAAGTGGATGCCAGAGATGCTAAAGCGTCCGCAGCGGAGTTCTCACTTCGTGGGATCTTAGTGATTTCGAACTCCTCGAACTTAGCGACTAACTCCCGAGCTGTAGTCAAATACGCCTCCATACGACCATCCTTTGTCTCGTACTCCCCCAAAAACTGGTTGGTGACCAGCTGCGAATCGCAAAAAGCTCGAAGTTTTCGGACACCAATCCCCACTGCGAGGCGTAAGCCGGCAAGGAAGGATTCGTACTCGGCTTCATTGTTGGACGCACTGAAAGCCAAGCGAAATGACTGCTCGATCACTTCGCCTGTAGGAGAAGTGAGGCGGACCCCAATTCCTGCTCTAGATTTGGAAGAAGCACCATCAACATACAATGTCCATGGAGCTTCGACATTGTCGCTAACCGAAGAGGCTAGTGGGAGTTCGATCAAGAAATCAGCCAGCACCGACGCCTTAGCACAAATTCTAGTCCGGAACTCGATGTCGTATTCGCTCAACTCGACAGACCATTTAGCTAGTCACCCGGATTGGCTCGGACAATGTAATACCGTCCGAAGTGGCTGCGTCGTCAAGATTATAATTGTATGGGACTGGAAGTAAGGCCGCAGCTTTCTTGCCGAAGTGACCACTGCTAGGGCCAATTTCTCCATCATAGGGTATCTGGACTCCGCCCCAGTAAATGACTTGCTGATATAGAAAATTGGTCGCTGCTCCCCCCTTTCCTCACGAACCAAGACTCCGCTGACCGCACTGTCCGATACGGCTACGTAAAGAAAGAGCGGCTCACCAAACTCAGGTTTAGCCAAGACCGGCGGTTCAGATAGATAGGCTTTGAGCTGGGTGAATGCCTCCTCACACTTCGCATCCCATAAGAAGTTTTTTCCCCCTTTCCGCAGTAGCTGGTAGAAAGGGAGGCATTTGTCCGTAGATCGAGAAATGAAGCGGTTGAGAGCTGCGATCCGTCCGTTAAGGCGTTGCAATTCGCGCAAGGTCCTAGGAGAACTCATAGATAGGAAAGTGTTAATCTGCCTCGGGTTCGCTTCAATTCCTCTTTTTCTGTGACGATATACCCCAGAAATTCCCCTGATGGGACCGCAAAGGTGCATTTCGTGGGGTTAAGCTTCTTCCCGAACTGATTCAGGATGTCGAAGCAGACTTTCAGATCAGCAAGATGCGAGCTGGCTTCCATTGATTTTACCAGCATGTCATCGATGTAGACTTCCATGGTCTTTCCGAGTTGATGCTCGAACATTCGATTCACCAGTCTCTGGTAAGTTGCTCCCGCGTTCTTTAACACAAAAGGCATCACCTTGTAGCAGTAGATCCCGCGGTCCGTAACGAATGCAGTCTTCTCCCGGTCGTCCGGGTTCATAAGGATTTGGTTGTAGCCAGAGAATGCATCCATGAAAGACATCAGCTCGTGACCCGAAGTGGACTCAACCAACCGGTCGATATGCGGGAGTGGAAAGCTGTCTTTGGGGCACGCCTTATTCAGGTCGGTAAAATCAACGCAGACTCGCGACTTTCCATTCTTCTTCTTGACTACCACTGTGTTTGCGAGCCACTCAGGGTATTTTACTTCGCGTATCTGTCCCGCCTTCAGTAAGCGTTCAACCTCTTTGTTAACAATTTCAGCTCGCTCAGGACCCAGCTTCCTTCGCTTCTGCTTTATAGGTCGGAACGTAGGGTCCACATTCAGCTCGTGGGAGATAACTTCTGGACTGATGCCGGGCTTCTCGTCTACGGACCACGCGAAGGTGGCCATTCTTTCTTTTAGGAAGGTCATCAGACTGGCGCGGAGCTCGCTATCCAATCCCACTCCGATCTTGATTTCCTGATCCGGAAACTTATCATTGATGAAAATGGACTCAGTGAGGTCTCCTTTTAACTGCTTCCGAACTGGATTCTTCGGGACCTCGAGCTGTGGTTGCTATTGGATCAGGAGCTTGTGACTTGCGAGGTAACAGCTCCTTGCCGTCCTTTGGCTTCCTAGAACCTCCCGAACCCCTTGCGGGGTCGGAAATTTGACGCACTGATGGTACGTCGAGGCCACTGCCTTCATCTGGTAGAGCCAGGGAGTTCCCAAAATAACATTATAGGCCGCAGGTCGGTCGAAAACCGTGAAATCCACCATTTTAACCACTCCTTGAGTGGACACCGGCAATGTGATCGTGCCCAAAGACATTGACGTCTCGCTAGTGAACGAGACCAAAGGTGAGGGTGGTCCTACGATGTGTTCTTTCCCGATACCCATTCTAGTGAGCGTCTCGAGGAAAATCAAGTCTACCGAACTCCCATTGTCAATTAGGATTCGGCAGACCTCATGGTTCGCCACGTCAAGTGAAATGACGAGCGCGTCATCGTGCGGAGTGTCCAGCCCCTTAGTTTCCTTCTCGGAGAAAGAAATTTCAGGTAGATCGCAGTGAGCTTCCGTTGATGGTATTTGATCGCAGTGATGGAGTTCCGAAAGAGACGCGATCCCCCCCGCCACATACTTTTCTGCGAGGAGGTGCATCAGCTTCTTACAGTCACGAGTGGAATGACTGTTGGTTTTATGGAGCTTGCAGTACGTGTCCTCATCTCGGACCCACTTGTTACTTGGGAGTACGCCACTCTTAGAGCGCGGTGAGAATGGCGGTTTGGACGGTGAATTCTTTGGAGATTTCTTTTTAGGAGATTGAGTGACTTCGAACGTGCTCGGCCCGGACTTCGGAGTCATAGGCGGAGTCTTTTTAGCGGGCGCTTCGAACCGAGGTTTTTCTGTAGGCGGAGCGTTTTGTTTTTGTGCAGCGGCGATTTTGTCTTCCTCCGCGACTATCCAGTTCGAAGCCCGGTGTAATGCGTCCTGAATGGTTGGGAACCGATTCACGGACAGCTCTTCGTGGAAGCGAGATTCATGCCAGAGGCCGTTCTTAAGCGCGGCCAGGGCTGTGGAGTCCGCAGTCCGGGAATCTTGACCTGGATCTCCTTGAACTTTGTTAAGTAAGACCGGAGAGATTCTCCAGCCTTTTGGCTTAAGTTCCAAAGCTGAGCATCCGTCACCGCAGTTTCGATTAGCCTAGAATACTGCTTGACGAACGAGGTCGACAGCTCGGTAAAGTTTGTTATGGAGCCAGCTGCTAAAGATGCGAACCAAAGCAGTACCGGTCCACAAAATGTTTCTGCGAACAGCTTGCAGTACCCAGCATCTGCTTCGTGGGGCTCAAGGTCCACCCGGATAGCTGTCAGCAAAAAAGTCTTGAGATGATTGGTCGGATCTCCTTTCCTTCATAGCTCGAGAACTTAATTTTGCCAGTGTCTTTGATGCGGACTCGGGCTATTTGATCAGAAAAAGGAGTTTGCCTCGATTCCTCGATCACTCGAAAGATATCCGGAGCCGAAGTGGTTGCACTGTGCATCACAGACCGCATGTCCCGGATTTCGCTCTGCATGCGGAAGATCTTGGGATTGGTGACATACCCCGGAGTCGAAGTGTTTCCATCTACAGGGAGAGGAAGACGGACTGGGACCTCGGAAGATCTGGTGACGCCGGGCTGAACCAGAGTGTGGCCATCACCAGCCAATGGTGGCGCTGTTTGCGTGTTGGTTTGAGGCGGGAACGAATCTCCCAGAGTGACATTTGTTGCTGCCACCTGCGAGGTGGAAGGTGGAGTCACACCGGAGAAATCCAAAGCACGACGTGGGTTTTGGTCAGAGGACAGGAGATCGACCCGATCGGCATACGCGTGGTGGGAGGCTGAGAGGTCGAGCGGAGATCTGACCCTCCAAGCTGTCGAAACGTTCAGTAAGAGCAGCGGAGGCGGCTTGCTGACGGTCGGACTTCTCGGACAAGTCCTGCAGGAGCTTCTGGATCACCTCCAAGGATCCCTGATTGGGAGAGCTGGTTGCCATAGCGGTGGTTGTGTGGAATGTATTTGTGTATGAACTCGGAACTAACGAGAGTCAGGCGATAAATTCCCCTCCTTCTAGCGCCAAATGTGAGAACTGAGTTTGAGCTTCTCCTTCCGAAGTGATTTGAATGTGGAGGAGCATATCGCCGTTAAATAGTTTCAAACTGAATTGAGAGAGTTTTTGAGAGTTTGAATTTGTATTATTGCTTTTGGATAAAATGTTCCATCCCCTACAAAAGACTCCCCCCTTACATATTTATACCGACCAATTTATTGCCTAATTAATGCATAATTAATAAGACGAGATTTGCGCAACCTAATTAACCCTCTTGAATACGGGAATCTTTGACCAGGCCCGAGCTGCGAGCTGACCAACACGAAGCACCTCCGCGCTCCCGTCCTTTCTCCAGGCTTGATGGGCCGATCAATGACACGCTCTTGGCTCATTAGACAAACCCGGCCTAGGCCCTTCGCCTATTGCCCGAGATGACTGATCGTGGGTACAACAGGCGGGTTTAAGTCCCATGTTATGTTTGATTATGGAGCTACTCATAGCTTCATTACTCCAAAGTGCGCAGAGAGTACTACTATCAGTACGAAGTGATTACTTCGGTTTAGATAAGAATTTTGCAAAACTAAGCTTTAACTTTAAGTAAAGCGGAAGACGAAGTGAGGACTTCGGTTTAGAGTTTTCGCAACATTGAGCTTTAACGTGAAGCTGAATACGAAGTGAGAACTTCGGTTTAGGCTTGCGAAGTTGGACCTCGGCTTTAAATGATAGATGCGAAGTCAGACTTCGGCTTTTTATTTTATTTTATTTTTTTTATTATTATTATTATTATTTTTTTTTTTTTGCGAACCATTATGAATAAAAAAGTTTAAGAAAACTTTAAATTTTATTAATATGGATAGCTGGACCCGAAGTGGGCTGCCTACGTACCCTTATCGGGATCAAGCTAAATCGTAGTTCGATACAAATAAATTAGCTGTAAAAGAGTTTAAGGTGTAAAGAATTCCAAGATCTCGGGACTGGTTTTCCCTCTGAATCCTCTAGCTGATAGACTCCATTTCGGACTTCGCGAGTAATTCTGTATGGTTCCCAGTTAATTCCCAGCTTTCCTGCATTGAGCTCCTCGGTGTTCTCGTGGACTTTCCGGAGGACTAAGTCGCCAACTGCCAAGGGTCTGCCTCGGATTTTGGAGTTATAGTACCGAGCTACTGCGTTCTGGTAATTCTGGATCCAAACCAAAGCCTGATCCCGACGCTCGTTGATTGTATCGAGAGTATCCTGTAGGAATTCCTCATTTTCCTTAGCTCGAAGTGGATTTAGCGAGGTATGGACTCCGAGCACTTCTATATCGGCTGGGACTACGGCATCAACTCCGTAAACCAGGGAGAAAGGTGTCTCATTAGTGGCCCGACGAGGTGTTGTTCGGATCGCCCAGAGGACGCCCTGCAGTTCGTCCGGCCAGCGCCCCTTACGAGCATCGAGCCGTTTCTTCAAGTTAGCAAGTATGACCTTATTCATCGCCTCGGCTTGCCCATTACCTTGCAGGTAACGAGGAGTTGATTTATTGAGTCGAATTTTCCACTTCGCGCAGAACTCTTCGAACTTCGAGGAAATGAACTGTGGGCCATTGTCCGTGATGATTTCACACGGGACGCCGTAGCGATAGATTATGCTCTTAAGCACGAACTGTTCCACCTCGTCACTTGTTACTTTCGCATAGGATGCCGCTTCCACCCATTTGGAGAAATAGTCAGTAAGAGCGAGCACGTACTGGACTCCTCCTGGTCCTCGATGTAATGGACCAATGATATCCATAGACCACCTCATGAATGGGTAAGGTGCGGACACCGAAGACAGGAGCTCGGTAGGTTGATGAATTGACGGGGCGTGCTTCTGACATTTCTCACAAGCTCGAGAATATTTTTCGCAGTCCGTGACCATGGTAGGCCAGAAGTAACCTTGCCGTTTGATTTTGAAAGCCAGAGTCCGACCTCCGGAGTGATTCCCATTGGAACCATCGTGAACAGCTCGCATTAGCATCGCGGGCTCTCTACCAGCCACGCAAGTTAGATAAGGACCAGCTACACTTCGGCGTAGAAGTATTCCGTTGTAAACGCAGTACCGCGCACTGACGACCTTGAGTTTCCTGGCTGCCCATTTGTCGGCTGGGAGTTCCCCTTTTTCCAGGTAAGCCCAGATCGGGCTCCCCCAGTCATCTGCCCCCCAGCTGTTAGAATTCGTGCCGCTCGAAGCAGCATGTGGGATAACAGCTTGATTTTCAACTGGTGAGCTCGATGATACCGGAGTTGAACTCGCGTCTAGCTCAGCTAGAGGTGGGTGAACTTCCATCGGAGTAGGCATGACAGAGGCCGGATCCTCCGAGGGTAAAGAATCTGCAGCCGCCTTACGAGCCGCTTCCTCAGCAGCCAACTGTTTTTTCATCGCCCGGGTGACGACGTTTGAGCCCTCTAGTCGGATACTTGGAAACTGGATGACTTCGACGGGGATAATCCTTGTCATCGCGGGATCCGAAGTGGATGCCAGAGATGCTAAAGCGTCCGCAGCGGAGTTCTCACTTCGTGGGATCTTAGTGATTTCGAACTCCTCGAACTTAGCGACTAACTCCCGAGCTGTAGTCAAATACGCCTCCATACGACCATCCTTTGTCTCGTACTCCCCCAAAAACTGGTTGGTGACCAGCTGCGAATCGCAAAAAGCTCGAAGTTTTCGGACACCAATCCCCACTGCGAGGCGTAAGCCGGCAAGGAAGGATTCGTACTCGGCTTCATTGTTGGACGCACTGAAAGCCAAGCGAAATGACTGCTCGATCACTTCGCCTGTAGGAGAAGTGAGGCGGACCCCAATTCCTGCTCTAGATTTGGAAGAAGCACCATCAACATACAATGTCCATGGAGCTTCGACATTGTCGCTAACCGAAGAGGCTAGTGGGAGTTCGATCAAGAAATCAGCCAGCACCGACGCCTTAGCACAAATTCTAGTCCGGAACTCGATGTCGTATTCGCTCAACTCGACAGACCATTTAGCTAGTCACCCGGATTGGCTCGGACAATGTAATACCGTCCGAAGTGGCTGCGTCGTCAAGATTATAATTGTATGGGACTGGAAGTAAGGCCGCAGCTTTCTTGCCGAAGTGACCACTGCTAGGGCCAATTTCTCCATCATAGGGTATCTGGACTCCGCCCCAGTAAATGACTTGCTGATATAGAAAATTGGTCGCTGCTCCCCCCTTTCCTCACGAACCAAGACTCCGCTGACCGCACTGTCCGATACGGCTACGTAAAGAAAGAGCGGCTCACCAAACTCAGGTTTAGCCAAGACCGGCGGTTCAGATAGATAGGCTTTGAGCTGGGTGAATGCCTCCTCACACTTCGCATCCCATAAGAAGTTTTTTCCCCCTTTCCGCAGTAGCTGGTAGAAAGGGAGGCATTTGTCCGTAGATCGAGAAATGAAGCGGTTGAGAGCTGCGATCCGTCCGTTAAGGCGTTGCAATTCGCGCAAGGTCCTAGGAGAACTCATAGATAGGAAAGTGTTAATCTGCCTCGGGTTCGCTTCAATTCCTCTTTTTCTGTGACGATATACCCCAGAAATTCCCCTGATGGGACCGCAAAGGTGCATTTCGTGGGGTTAAGCTTCTTCCCGAACTGATTCAGGATGTCGAAGCAGACTTTCAGATCAGCAAGATGCGAGCTGGCTTCCATTGATTTTACCAGCATGTCATCGATGTAGACTTCCATGGTCTTTCCGAGTTGATGCTCGAACATTCGATTCACCAGTCTCTGGTAAGTTGCTCCCGCGTTCTTTAACACAAAAGGCATCACCTTGTAGCAGTAGATCCCGCGGTCCGTAACGAATGCAGTCTTCTCCCGGTCGTCCGGGTTCATAAGGATTTGGTTGTAGCCAGAGAATGCATCCATGAAAGACATCAGCTCGTGACCCGAAGTGGACTCAACCAACCGGTCGATATGCGGGAGTGGAAAGCTGTCTTTGGGGCACGCCTTATTCAGGTCGGTAAAATCAACGCAGACTCGCGACTTTCCATTCTTCTTCTTGACTACCACTGTGTTTGCGAGCCACTCAGGGTATTTTACTTCGCGTATCTGTCCCGCCTTCAGTAAGCGTTCAACCTCTTTGTTAACAATTTCAGCTCGCTCAGGACCCAGCTTCCTTCGCTTCTGCTTTATAGGTCGGAACGTAGGGTCCACATTCAGCTCGTGGGAGATAACTTCTGGACTGATGCCGGGCTTCTCGTCTACGGACCACGCGAAGGTGGCCATTCTTTCTTTTAGGAAGGTCATCAGACTGGCGCGGAGCTCGCTATCCAATCCCACTCCGATCTTGATTTCCTGATCCGGAAACTTATCATTGATGAAAATGGACTCAGTGAGGTCTCCTTTTAACTGCTTCCGAACTGGATTCTTCGGGACCTCGAGCTGTGGTTGCTATTGGATCAGGAGCTTGTGACTTGCGAGGTAACAGCTCCTTGCCGTCCTTTGGCTTCCTAGAACCTCCCGAACCCCTTGCGGGGTCGGAAATTTGACGCACTGATGGTACGTCGAGGCCACTGCCTTCATCTGGTAGAGCCAGGGAGTTCCCAAAATAACATTATAGGCCGCAGGTCGGTCGAAAACCGTGAAATCCACCATTTTAACCACTCCTTGAGTGGACACCGGCAATGTGATCGTGCCCAAAGACATTGACGTCTCGCTAGTGAACGAGACCAAAGGTGAGGGTGGTCCTACGATGTGTTCTTTCCCGATACCCATTCTAGTGAGCGTCTCGAGGAAAATCAAGTCTACCGAACTCCCATTGTCAATTAGGATTCGGCAGACCTCATGGTTCGCCACGTCAAGTGAAATGACGAGCGCGTCATCGTGCGGAGTGTCCAGCCCCTTAGTTTCCTTCTCGGAGAAAGAAATTTCAGGTAGATCGCAGTGAGCTTCCGTTGATGGTATTTGATCGCAGTGATGGAGTTCCGAAAGAGACGCGATCCCCCCCGCCACATACTTTTCTGCGAGGAGGTGCATCAGCTTCTTACAGTCACGAGTGGAATGACTGTTGGTTTTATGGAGCTTGCAGTACGTGTCCTCATCTCGGACCCACTTGTTACTTGGGAGTACGCCACTCTTAGAGCGCGGTGAGAATGGCGGTTTGGACGGTGAATTCTTTGGAGATTTCTTTTTAGGAGATTGAGTGACTTCGAACGTGCTCGGCCCGGACTTCGGAGTCATAGGCGGAGTCTTTTTAGCGGGCGCTTCGAACCGAGGTTTTTCTGTAGGCGGAGCGTTTTGTTTTTGTGCAGCGGCGATTTTGTCTTCCTCCGCGACTATCCAGTTCGAAGCCCGGTGTAATGCGTCCTGAATGGTTGGGAACCGATTCACGGACAGCTCTTCGTGGAAGCGAGATTCATGCCAGAGGCCGTTCTTAAGCGCGGCCAGGGCTGTGGAGTCCGCAGTCCGGGAATCTTGACCTGGATCTCCTTGAACTTTGTTAAGTAAGACCGGAGAGATTCTCCAGCCTTTTGGCTTAAGTTCCAAAGCTGAGCATCCGTCACCGCAGTTTCGATTAGCCTAGAATACTGCTTGACGAACGAGGTCGACAGCTCGGTAAAGTTTGTTATGGAGCCAGCTGCTAAAGATGCGAACCAAAGCAGTACCGGTCCACAAAATGTTTCTGCGAACAGCTTGCAGTACCCAGCATCTGCTTCGTGGGGCTCAAGGTCCACCCGGATAGCTGTCAGCAAAAAAGTCTTGAGATGATTGGTCGGATCTCCTTTCCTTCATAGCTCGAGAACTTAATTTTGCCAGTGTCTTTGATGCGGACTCGGGCTATTTGATCAGAAAAAGGAGTTTGCCTCGATTCCTCGATCACTCGAAAGATATCCGGAGCCGAAGTGGTTGCACTGTGCATCACAGACCGCATGTCCCGGATTTCGCTCTGCATGCGGAAGATCTTGGGATTGGTGACATACCCCGGAGTCGAAGTGTTTCCATCTACAGGGAGAGGAAGACGGACTGGGACCTCGGAAGATCTGGTGACGCCGGGCTGAACCAGAGTGTGGCCATCACCAGCCAATGGTGGCGCTGTTTGCGTGTTGGTTTGAGGCGGGAACGAATCTCCCAGAGTGACATTTGTTGCTGCCACCTGCGAGGTGGAAGGTGGAGTCACACCGGAGAAATCCAAAGCACGACGTGGGTTTTGGTCAGAGGACAGGAGATCGACCCGATCGGCATACGCGTGGTGGGAGGCTGAGAGGTCGAGCGGAGATCTGACCCTCCAAGCTGTCGAAACGTTCAGTAAGAGCAGCGGAGGCGGCTTGCTGACGGTCGGACTTCTCGGACAAGTCCTGCAGGAGCTTCTGGATCACCTCCAAGGATCCCTGATTGGGAGAGCTGGTTGCCATAGCGGTGGTTGTGTGGAATGTATTTGTGTATGAACTCGGAACTAACGAGAGTCAGGCGATAAATTCCCCTCCTTCTAGCGCCAAATGTGAGAACTGAGTTTGAGCTTCTCCTTCCGAAGTGATTTGAATGTGGAGGAGCATATCGCCGTTAAATAGTTTCAAACTGAATTGAGAGAGTTTTTGAGAGTTTGAATTTGTATTATTGCTTTTGGATAAAATGTTCCATCCCCTACAAAAGACTCCCCCCTTACATATTTATACCGACCAATTTATTGCCTAATTAATGCATAATTAATAAGACGAGATTTGCGCAACCTAATTAACCCTCTTGAATACGGGAATCTTTGACCAGGCCCGAGCTGCGAGCTGACCAACACGAAGCACCTCCGCGCTCCCGTCCTTTCTCCAGGCTTGATGGGCCGATCAATGACACGCTCTTGGCTCATTAGACAAACCCGGCCTAGGCCCTTCGCCTATTGCCCGAGATGACTGATCGTGGGTACAACAGGCGGGTTTAAGTCCCATGTTATGTTTGATTATGGAGCTACTCATAGCTTCATTACTCCAAAGTGCGCAGAGAGTACTACTATCAGTACGAAGTGATTACTTCGGTTTAGATAAGAATTTTGCAAAACTAAGCTTTAACTTTAAGTAAAGCGGAAGACGAAGTGAGGACTTCGGTTTAGAGTTTTCGCAACATTGAGCTTTAACGTGAAGCTGAATACGAAGTGAGAACTTCGGTTTAGGCTTGCGAAGTTGGACCTCGGCTTTAAATGATAGATGCGAAGTCAGACTTCGGCTTTTTATTTTATTTTATTTTTTTTATTATTATTATTATTATTTTTTTTTTTTTGCGAACCATTATGAATAAAAAAGTTTAAGAAAACTTTAAATTTTATTAATATGGATAGCTGGACCCGAAGTGGGCTGCCTACGTACCCTTATCGGGATCAAGCTAAATCGTAGTTCGATACAAATAAATTAGCTGTAAAAGAGTTTAAGGTGTAAAGAATTCCAAGATCTCGGGACTGGTTTTCCCTCTGAATCCTCTAGCTGATAGACTCCATTTCGGACTTCGCGAGTAATTCTGTATGGTTCCCAGTTAATTCCCAGCTTTCCTGCATTGAGCTCCTCGGTGTTCTCGTGGACTTTCCGGAGGACTAAGTCGCCAACTGCCAAGGGTCTGCCTCGGATTTTGGAGTTATAGTACCGAGCTACTGCGTTCTGGTAATTCTGGATCCAAACCAAAGCCTGATCCCGACGCTCGTTGATTGTATCGAGAGTATCCTGTAGGAATTCCTCATTTTCCTTAGCTCGAAGTGGATTTAGCGAGGTATGGACTCCGAGCACTTCTATATCGGCTGGGACTACGGCATCAACTCCGTAAACCAGGGAGAAAGGTGTCTCATTAGTGGCCCGACGAGGTGTTGTTCGGATCGCCCAGAGGACGCCCTGCAGTTCGTCCGGCCAGCGCCCCTTACGAGCATCGAGCCGTTTCTTCAAGTTAGCAAGTATGACCTTATTCATCGCCTCGGCTTGCCCATTACCTTGCAGGTAACGAGGAGTTGATTTATTGAGTCGAATTTTCCACTTCGCGCAGAACTCTTCGAACTTCGAGGAAATGAACTGTGGGCCATTGTCCGTGATGATTTCACACGGGACGCCGTAGCGATAGATTATGCTCTTAAGCACGAACTGTTCCACCTCGTCACTTGTTACTTTCGCATAGGATGCCGCTTCCACCCATTTGGAGAAATAGTCAGTAAGAGCGAGCACGTACTGGACTCCTCCTGGTCCTCGATGTAATGGACCAATGATATCCATAGACCACCTCATGAATGGGTAAGGTGCGGACACCGAAGACAGGAGCTCGGTAGGTTGATGAATTGACGGGGCGTGCTTCTGACATTTCTCACAAGCTCGAGAATATTTTTCGCAGTCCGTGACCATGGTAGGCCAGAAGTAACCTTGCCGTTTGATTTTGAAAGCCAGAGTCCGACCTCCGGAGTGATTCCCATTGGAACCATCGTGAACAGCTCGCATTAGCATCGCGGGCTCTCTACCAGCCACGCAAGTTAGATAAGGACCAGCTACACTTCGGCGTAGAAGTATTCCGTTGTAAACGCAGTACCGCGCACTGACGACCTTGAGTTTCCTGGCTGCCCATTTGTCGGCTGGGAGTTCCCCTTTTTCCAGGTAAGCCCAGATCGGGCTCCCCCAGTCATCTGCCCCCCAGCTGTTAGAATTCGTGCCGCTCGAAGCAGCATGTGGGATAACAGCTTGATTTTCAACTGGTGAGCTCGATGATACCGGAGTTGAACTCGCGTCTAGCTCAGCTAGAGGTGGGTGAACTTCCATCGGAGTAGGCATGACAGAGGCCGGATCCTCCGAGGGTAAAGAATCTGCAGCCGCCTTACGAGCCGCTTCCTCAGCAGCCAACTGTTTTTTCATCGCCCGGGTGACGACGTTTGAGCCCTCTAGTCGGATACTTGGAAACTGGATGACTTCGACGGGGATAATCCTTGTCATCGCGGGATCCGAAGTGGATGCCAGAGATGCTAAAGCGTCCGCAGCGGAGTTCTCACTTCGTGGGATCTTAGTGATTTCGAACTCCTCGAACTTAGCGACTAACTCCCGAGCTGTAGTCAAATACGCCTCCATACGACCATCCTTTGTCTCGTACTCCCCCAAAAACTGGTTGGTGACCAGCTGCGAATCGCAAAAAGCTCGAAGTTTTCGGACACCAATCCCCACTGCGAGGCGTAAGCCGGCAAGGAAGGATTCGTACTCGGCTTCATTGTTGGACGCACTGAAAGCCAAGCGAAATGACTGCTCGATCACTTCGCCTGTAGGAGAAGTGAGGCGGACCCCAATTCCTGCTCTAGATTTGGAAGAAGCACCATCAACATACAATGTCCATGGAGCTTCGACATTGTCGCTAACCGAAGAGGCTAGTGGGAGTTCGATCAAGAAATCAGCCAGCACCGACGCCTTAGCACAAATTCTAGTCCGGAACTCGATGTCGTATTCGCTCAACTCGACAGACCATTTAGCTAGTCACCCGGATTGGCTCGGACAATGTAATACCGTCCGAAGTGGCTGCGTCGTCAAGATTATAATTGTATGGGACTGGAAGTAAGGCCGCAGCTTTCTTGCCGAAGTGACCACTGCTAGGGCCAATTTCTCCATCATAGGGTATCTGGACTCCGCCCCAGTAAATGACTTGCTGATATAGAAAATTGGTCGCTGCTCCCCCCTTTCCTCACGAACCAAGACTCCGCTGACCGCACTGTCCGATACGGCTACGTAAAGAAAGAGCGGCTCACCAAACTCAGGTTTAGCCAAGACCGGCGGTTCAGATAGATAGGCTTTGAGCTGGGTGAATGCCTCCTCACACTTCGCATCCCATAAGAAGTTTTTTCCCCCTTTCCGCAGTAGCTGGTAGAAAGGGAGGCATTTGTCCGTAGATCGAGAAATGAAGCGGTTGAGAGCTGCGATCCGTCCGTTAAGGCGTTGCAATTCGCGCAAGGTCCTAGGAGAACTCATAGATAGGAAAGTGTTAATCTGCCTCGGGTTCGCTTCAATTCCTCTTTTTCTGTGACGATATACCCCAGAAATTCCCCTGATGGGACCGCAAAGGTGCATTTCGTGGGGTTAAGCTTCTTCCCGAACTGATTCAGGATGTCGAAGCAGACTTTCAGATCAGCAAGATGCGAGCTGGCTTCCATTGATTTTACCAGCATGTCATCGATGTAGACTTCCATGGTCTTTCCGAGTTGATGCTCGAACATTCGATTCACCAGTCTCTGGTAAGTTGCTCCCGCGTTCTTTAACACAAAAGGCATCACCTTGTAGCAGTAGATCCCGCGGTCCGTAACGAATGCAGTCTTCTCCCGGTCGTCCGGGTTCATAAGGATTTGGTTGTAGCCAGAGAATGCATCCATGAAAGACATCAGCTCGTGACCCGAAGTGGACTCAACCAACCGGTCGATATGCGGGAGTGGAAAGCTGTCTTTGGGGCACGCCTTATTCAGGTCGGTAAAATCAACGCAGACTCGCGACTTTCCATTCTTCTTCTTGACTACCACTGTGTTTGCGAGCCACTCAGGGTATTTTACTTCGCGTATCTGTCCCGCCTTCAGTAAGCGTTCAACCTCTTTGTTAACAATTTCAGCTCGCTCAGGACCCAGCTTCCTTCGCTTCTGCTTTATAGGTCGGAACGTAGGGTCCACATTCAGCTCGTGGGAGATAACTTCTGGACTGATGCCGGGCTTCTCGTCTACGGACCACGCGAAGGTGGCCATTCTTTCTTTTAGGAAGGTCATCAGACTGGCGCGGAGCTCGCTATCCAATCCCACTCCGATCTTGATTTCCTGATCCGGAAACTTATCATTGATGAAAATGGACTCAGTGAGGTCTCCTTTTAACTGCTTCCGAACTGGATTCTTCGGGACCTCGAGCTGTGGTTGCTATTGGATCAGGAGCTTGTGACTTGCGAGGTAACAGCTCCTTGCCGTCCTTTGGCTTCCTAGAACCTCCCGAACCCCTTGCGGGGTCGGAAATTTGACGCACTGATGGTACGTCGAGGCCACTGCCTTCATCTGGTAGAGCCAGGGAGTTCCCAAAATAACATTATAGGCCGCAGGTCGGTCGAAAACCGTGAAATCCACCATTTTAACCACTCCTTGAGTGGACACCGGCAATGTGATCGTGCCCAAAGACATTGACGTCTCGCTAGTGAACGAGACCAAAGGTGAGGGTGGTCCTACGATGTGTTCTTTCCCGATACCCATTCTAGTGAGCGTCTCGAGGAAAATCAAGTCTACCGAACTCCCATTGTCAATTAGGATTCGGCAGACCTCATGGTTCGCCACGTCAAGTGAAATGACGAGCGCGTCATCGTGCGGAGTGTCCAGCCCCTTAGTTTCCTTCTCGGAGAAAGAAATTTCAGGTAGATCGCAGTGAGCTTCCGTTGATGGTATTTGATCGCAGTGATGGAGTTCCGAAAGAGACGCGATCCCCCCCGCCACATACTTTTCTGCGAGGAGGTGCATCAGCTTCTTACAGTCACGAGTGGAATGACTGTTGGTTTTATGGAGCTTGCAGTACGTGTCCTCATCTCGGACCCACTTGTTACTTGGGAGTACGCCACTCTTAGAGCGCGGTGAGAATGGCGGTTTGGACGGTGAATTCTTTGGAGATTTCTTTTTAGGAGATTGAGTGACTTCGAACGTGCTCGGCCCGGACTTCGGAGTCATAGGCGGAGTCTTTTTAGCGGGCGCTTCGAACCGAGGTTTTTCTGTAGGCGGAGCGTTTTGTTTTTGTGCAGCGGCGATTTTGTCTTCCTCCGCGACTATCCAGTTCGAAGCCCGGTGTAATGCGTCCTGAATGGTTGGGAACCGATTCACGGACAGCTCTTCGTGGAAGCGAGATTCATGCCAGAGGCCGTTCTTAAGCGCGGCCAGGGCTGTGGAGTCCGCAGTCCGGGAATCTTGACCTGGATCTCCTTGAACTTTGTTAAGTAAGACCGGAGAGATTCTCCAGCCTTTTGGCTTAAGTTCCAAAGCTGAGCATCCGTCACCGCAGTTTCGATTAGCCTAGAATACTGCTTGACGAACGAGGTCGACAGCTCGGTAAAGTTTGTTATGGAGCCAGCTGCTAAAGATGCGAACCAAAGCAGTACCGGTCCACAAAATGTTTCTGCGAACAGCTTGCAGTACCCAGCATCTGCTTCGTGGGGCTCAAGGTCCACCCGGATAGCTGTCAGCAAAAAAGTCTTGAGATGATTGGTCGGATCTCCTTTCCTTCATAGCTCGAGAACTTAATTTTGCCAGTGTCTTTGATGCGGACTCGGGCTATTTGATCAGAAAAAGGAGTTTGCCTCGATTCCTCGATCACTCGAAAGATATCCGGAGCCGAAGTGGTTGCACTGTGCATCACAGACCGCATGTCCCGGATTTCGCTCTGCATGCGGAAGATCTTGGGATTGGTGACATACCCCGGAGTCGAAGTGTTTCCATCTACAGGGAGAGGAAGACGGACTGGGACCTCGGAAGATCTGGTGACGCCGGGCTGAACCAGAGTGTGGCCATCACCAGCCAATGGTGGCGCTGTTTGCGTGTTGGTTTGAGGCGGGAACGAATCTCCCAGAGTGACATTTGTTGCTGCCACCTGCGAGGTGGAAGGTGGAGTCACACCGGAGAAATCCAAAGCACGACGTGGGTTTTGGTCAGAGGACAGGAGATCGACCCGATCGGCATACGCGTGGTGGGAGGCTGAGAGGTCGAGCGGAGATCTGACCCTCCAAGCTGTCGAAACGTTCAGTAAGAGCAGCGGAGGCGGCTTGCTGACGGTCGGACTTCTCGGACAAGTCCTGCAGGAGCTTCTGGATCACCTCCAAGGATCCCTGATTGGGAGAGCTGGTTGCCATAGCGGTGGTTGTGTGGAATGTATTTGTGTATGAACTCGGAACTAACGAGAGTCAGGCGATAAATTCCCCTCCTTCTAGCGCCAAATGTGAGAACTGAGTTTGAGCTTCTCCTTCCGAAGTGATTTGAATGTGGAGGAGCATATCG
Source organism: Camelina sativa (assembly GCF_000633955.1). Taxonomy (NCBI): domain Eukaryota; kingdom Viridiplantae; phylum Streptophyta; class Magnoliopsida; order Brassicales; family Brassicaceae; genus Camelina; species Camelina sativa. The sequence goes on from NC_025696.1 coordinate 16,097,438, forward strand.
CCGTTAAATAGTTTCAAACTGAATTGAGAGAGTTTTTGAGAGTTTGAATTTGTATTATTGCTTTTGGATAAAATGTTCCATCCCCTACAAAAGACTCCCCCCTTACATATTTATACCGACCAATTTATTGCCTAATTAATGCATAATTAATAAGACGAGATTTGCGCAACCTAATTAACCCTCTTGAATACGGGAATCTTTGACCAGGCCCGAGCTGCGAGCTGACCAACACGAAGCACCTCCGCGCTCCCGTCCTTTCTCCAGGCTTGATGGGCCGATCAATGACACGCTCTTGGCTCATTAGACAAACCCGGCCTAGGCCCTTCGCCTATTGCCCGAGATGACTGATCGTGGGTACAACAGGCGGGTTTAAGTCCCATGTTATGTTTGATTATGGAGCTACTCATAGCTTCATTACTCCAAAGTGCGCAGAGAGTACTACTATCAGTACGAAGTGATTACTTCGGTTTAGATAAGAATTTTGCAAAACTAAGCTTTAACTTTAAGTAAAGCGGAAGACGAAGTGAGGACTTCGGTTTAGAGTTTTCGCAACATTGAGCTTTAACGTGAAGCTGAATACGAAGTGAGAACTTCGGTTTAGGCTTGCGAAGTTGGACCTCGGCTTTAAATGATAGATGCGAAGTCAGACTTCGGCTTTTTATTTTATTTTATTTTTTTTATTATTATTATTATTATTTTTTTTTTTTTGCGAACCATTATGAATAAAAAAGTTTAAGAAAACTTTAAATTTTATTAATATGGATAGCTGGACCCGAAGTGGGCTGCCTACGTACCCTTATCGGGATCAAGCTAAATCGTAGTTCGATACAAATAAATTAGCTGTAAAAGAGTTTAAGGTGTAAAGAATTCCAAGATCTCGGGACTGGTTTTCCCTCTGAATCCTCTAGCTGATAGACTCCATTTCGGACTTCGCGAGTAATTCTGTATGGTTCCCAGTTAATTCCCAGCTTTCCTGCATTGAGCTCCTCGGTGTTCTCGTGGACTTTCCGGAGGACTAAGTCGCCAACTGCCAAGGGTCTGCCTCGGATTTTGGAGTTATAGTACCGAGCTACTGCGTTCTGGTAATTCTGGATCCAAACCAAAGCCTGATCCCGACGCTCGTTGATTGTATCGAGAGTATCCTGTAGGAATTCCTCATTTTCCTTAGCTCGAAGTGGATTTAGCGAGGTATGGACTCCGAGCACTTCTATATCGGCTGGGACTACGGCATCAACTCCGTAAACCAGGGAGAAAGGTGTCTCATTAGTGGCCCGACGAGGTGTTGTTCGGATCGCCCANAGTCAAATACGCCTCCATACGACCATCCTTTGTCTCGTACTCCCCCAAAAACTGGTTGGTGACCNAGCAAGTATGACCTTATTCATCGCCTCGGCTTGCCCATTACCTTGCAGGTAACGAGGAGTTGATTTATTGAGTCGAATTTTCCACTTCGCGCAGAACTCTTCGAACTTCGAGGAAATGAACTGTGGGCCATTGTCCGTGATGATTTCACACGGGACGCCGTAGCGATAGANTAGATTTGGAAGAAGCACCATCAACATACAATGTCCATGGAGCTTCGACATTGTCGCTAACCGAAGAGGCTAGTGGGAGTTCGATCAAGANCTCGTCACTTGTTACTTTCGCATAGGATGCCGCTTCCACCCATTTGGAGAAATAGTCAGTAAGAGCGAGCACGTACTGGACTCCTCCTGGTCCTNGACGCCTTAGCACAAATTCTAGTCCGGAACTCGATGTCGTATTCGCTCAACTCGACAGACCATTTAGCTAGTCACCCGGATTGGCTCGGACAATGTAATACCGTCCGAAGTGGCTGCGTCGTCAAGATTATAATTGTATGGGACTGGAAGTAAGGCCGCAGCTTTCTTGCCGAAGTGACCACTGCTAGGGCCAATTTCTCCATCATAGGGTATCTGGACTCCGCCCCAGTAAATGACTTGCTGATATAGAAAATTGGTCGCTGCTCCCCCCTTTCCTCACGAACCAAGACTCCGCTGACCGCACTGTCCGATACGGCTACGTAAAGAAAGAGCGGCTCACCAAACTCAGGTTTAGCCAAGACCGGCGGTTCAGATAGATAGGCTTTGAGCTGGGCGAATGCCTCCTCACACTTCGCATCCCATAAGAAGTTTTTTCCCCCTTTCCGCAGTAGCTGGTAGAAAGGGAGGCATTTGTCCGTAGATCGAGAAATGAAGCGGTTGAGAGCTGCGATCCGTCCGTTAAGGCGTTGCAATTCGCGCAAGGTCCTAGGAGAACTCATAGATAGGAAAGTGTTAATCTGCCTCGGGTTCGCTTCAATTCCTCTTTTTCTGTGACGATATACCCCAGAAATTCCCCTGATGGGACCGCAAAGGTGCATTTCGTGGGGTTAAGCTTCTTCCCGAACTGATTCAGGATGTCGAAGCAGACTTTCAGATCAGCAAGATGCGAGCTGGCTTCCATTGATTTTACCAGCATGTCATCGATGTAGACTTCCATGGTCTTTCCGAGTTGATGCTCGAACATTCGATTCACCAGTCTCTGGTAAGTTGCTCCCGCGTTCTTTAACACAAAAGGCATCACCTTGTAGCAGTAGATCCCGCGGTCCGTAACGAATGCAGTCTTCTCCCGGTCGTCCGGGTTCATAAGGATTTGGTTGTAGCCAGAGAATGCATCCATGAAAGACATCAGCTCGTGACCCGAAGTGGACTCAACCAACCGGTCGATATGCGGGAGTGGAAAGCTGTCTTTGGGGCACGCCTTATTCAGGTCGGTAAAATCAACGCAGACTCGCGACTTTCCATTCTTCTTCTTGACTACCACTGTGTTTGCGAGCCACTCAGGGTATTTTACTTCGCGTATCTGTCCCGCCTTCAGTAAGCGTTCAACCTCTTTGTTAACAATTTCAGCTCGCTCAGGACCCAGCTTCCTTCGCTTCTGCTTTATAGGTCGGAACGTAGGGTCCACATTCAGCTCGTGGGAGATAACTTCTGGACTGATGCCGGGCTTCTCGTCTACGGACCACGCGAAGGTGGCCATTCTTTCTTTTAGGAAGGTCATCAGACTGGCGCGGAGCTCGCTATCCAATCCCACTCCGATCTTGATTTCCTGATCCGGAAACTTATCATTGATGAAAATGGACTCAGTGAGGTCTCCTTTTAACTGCTTCCGAACTGGATTCTTCGGGACCTCGAGCTGTGGTTGCTATTGGATCAGGAGCTTGTGACTTGCGAGGTAACAGCTCCTTGCCGTCCTTTGGCTTCCTAGAACCTCCCGAACCCCTTGCGGGGTCGGAAATTTGACGCACTGATGGTACGTCGAGGCCACTGCCTTCATCTGGTAGAGCCAGGGAGTTCCCAAAATAACATTATAGGCCGCAGGTCGGTCGAAAACCGTGAAATCCACCATTTTAACCACTCCTTGAGTGGACACCGGCAATGTGATCGTGCCCAAAGACATTGACGTCTCGCTAGTGAACGAGACCAAAGGTGAGGGTGGTCCTACGATGTGTTCTTTCCCGATACCCATTCTAGTGAGCGTCTCGAGGAAAATCAAGTCTACCGAACTCCCATTGTCAATTAGGATTCGGCAGACCTCATGGTTCGCCACGTCAAGTGAAATGACGAGCGCGTCATCGTGCGGAGTGTCCAGCCCCTTAGTTTCCTTCTCGGAGAAAGAAATTTCAGGTAGATCGCAGTGAGCTTCCGTTGATGGTATTTGATCGCAGTGATGGAGTTCCGAAAGAGACGCGATCCCCCCCGCCACATACTTTTCTGCGAGGAGGTGCATCAGCTTCTTACAGTCACGAGTGGAATGACTGTTGGTTTTATGGAGCTTGCTGTACGTGTCCTCATCTCGGACCCACTTGTTACTTGGGAGTACGCCACTCTTAGAGCGCGGTGAGAATGGCGGTTTGGACGGTGAATTCTTTGGAGATTTCTTTTTAGGAGATTGAGTGACTTCGAACCTGGTCGGCCCGGACTTCGGAGTCATAGGCGGAGTCTTTTTAGCGGGCGCTTCGAACCGAGGTTTTTCTGTAGGCGGAGCGTTTTGTTTTTGTGCAGCGGCGATTTTGTCTTCCTCCGCGACTATCCAGTTCGAAGCCCGGTGTAATGCGTCCTGAATGGTTGGGAACCGATTCACGGACAGCTCTTCGTGGAAGCGAGATTCATGCCAGAGGCCGTTCTTAAGCGCGGCCAGGGCTGTGGAGTCCGCAGTCCGGGAATCTTGACCTGGATCTCCTTGAACTTTGTTAAGTAAGACCGGAGAGATTCTCCAGCCTTTTGGCTTAAGTTCCAAAGCTGAGCATCCGTCACCGCAGTTTCGATTAGCCTAGAATACTGCTTGACGAACGAGGTCGACAGCTCGGTAAAGTTTGTTATGGAGCCAGCTGCTAAAGATGCGAACCAAAGCAGTACCGGTCCACAAAATGTTTCTGCGAACAGCTTGCAGTACCCAGCATCTGCTTCGTGGGGCTCAAGGTCCACCCGGATAGCTGTCAGCAAAAAAGTCTTGAGATGATTGGTCGGATCTCCTTTCCTTCATAGCTCGAGAACTTAATTTTGCCAGTGTCTTTGATGCGGACTCGGGCTATTTGATCAGAAAAAGGAGTTTGCCTCGATTCCTCGATCACTCGAAAGATATCCGGAGCCGAAGTGGTTGCACTGTGCATCACAGACCGCATGTCCCGGATTTCGCTCTGCATGCGGAAGATCTTGGGATTGGTGACATACCCCGGAGTCGAAGTGTTTCCATCTACAGGGAGAGGAAGACGGACTGGGACCTCGGAAGATCTGGTGACGCCGGGCTGAACCAGAGTGTGGCCATCACCAGCCAATGGTGGCGCTGTTTGCGTGTTGGTTTGAGGCGGGAACGAATCTCCCAGAGTGACATTTGTTGCTGCCACCTGCGAGGTGGAAGGTGGAGTCACACCGGAGAAATCCAAAGCACGACGTGGGTTTTGGTCAGAGGACAGGAGATCGACCCGATCGGCATACGCGTGGTGGGAGGCTGAGAGGTCGAGCGGAGATCTGACCCTCCAAGCTGTCGAAACGTTCAGTAAGAGCAGCGGAGGCGGCTTGCTGACGGTCGGACTTCTCGGACAAGTCCTGCAGGAGCTTCTGGATCACCTCCAAGGATCCCTGATTGGGAGAGCTGGTTGCCATAGCGGTGGTTGTGTGGAATGTATTTGTGTATGAACTCGGAACTAACGAGAGTCAGGCGATAAATTCCCCTCCTTCTAGCGCCAAATGTGAGAACTGAGTTTGAGCTTCTCCTTCCGAAGTGATTTGAATGTGGAGGAGCATATCGCCGTTAAATAGTTTCAAACTGAATTGAGAGAGTTTTTGAGAGTTTGAATTTGTATTATTGCTTTTGGATAAAATGTTCCATCCCCTACAAAAGACTCCCCCCTTACATATTTATACCGACCAATTTATTGCCTAATTAATGCATAATTAATAAGACGAGATTTGCGCAACCTAATTAACCCTCTTGAATACGGGAATCTTTGACCAGGCCCGAGCTGCGAGCTGACCAACACGAAGCACCTCCGCGCTCCCGTCCTTTCTCCAGGCTTGATGGGCCGATCAATGACACGCTCTTGGCTCATTAGACAAACCCGGCCTAGGCCCTTCGCCTATTGCCCGAGATGACTGATCGTGGGTACAACAGGCGGGTTTAAGTCCCATGTTATGTTTGATTATGGAGCTACTCATAGCTTCATTACTCCAAAGTGCGCAGAGAGTACTACTATCAGTACGAAGTGATTACTTCGGTTTAGATAAGAATTTTGCAAAACTAAGCTTTAACTTTAAGTAAAGCGGAAGACGAAGTGAGGACTTCGGTTTAGAGTTTTCGCAACATTGAGCTTTAACGTGAAGCTGAATACGAAGTGAGAACTTCGGTTTAGGCTTGCGAAGTTGGACCTCGGCTTTAAATGATAGATGCGAAGTCAGACTTCGGCTTTTTATTTTATTTTATTTTTTTTATTATTATTATTATTATTTTTTTTTTTTTGCGAACCATTATGAATAAAAAAGTTTAAGAAAACTTTAAATTTTATTAATATGGATAGCTGGACCCGAAGTGGGCTGCCTACGTACCCTTATCGGGATCAAGCTAAATCGTAGTTCGATACAAATAAATTAGCTGTAAAAGAGTTTAAGGTGTAAAGAATTCCAAGATCTCGGGACTGGTTTTCCCTCTGAATCCTCTAGCTGATAGACTCCATTTCGGACTTCGCGAGTAATTCTGTATGGTTCCCAGTTAATTCCCAGCTTTCCTGCATTGAGCTCCTCGGTGTTCTCGTGGACTTTCCGGAGGACTAAGTCGCCAACTGCCAAGGGTCTGCCTCGGATTTTGGAGTTATAGTACCGAGCTACTGCGTTCTGGTAATTCTGGATCCAAACCAAAGCCTGATCCCGACGCTCGTTGATTGTATCGAGAGTATCCTGTAGGAATTCCTCATTTTCCTTAGCTCGAAGTGGATTTAGCGAGGTATGGACTCCGAGCACTTCTATATCGGCTGGGACTACGGCATCAACTCCGTAAACCAGGGAGAAAGGTGTCTCATTAGTGGCCCGACGAGGTGTTGTTCGGATCGCCCAGAGGACGCCCTGCAGTTCGTCCGGCCAGCGCCCCTTACGAGCATCGAGCCGTTTCTTCAAGTTAGCAAGTATGACCTTATTCATCGCCTCGGCTTGCCCATTACCTTGCAGGTAACGAGGAGTTGATTTATTGAGTCGAATTTTCCACTTCGCGCAGAACTCTTCGAACTTCGAGGAAATGAACTGTGGGCCATTGTCCGTGATGATTTCACACGGGACGCCGTAGCGATAGATTATGCTCTTAAGCACGAACTGTTCCACCTCGTCACTTGTTACTTTCGCATAGGATGCCGCTTCCACCCATTTGGAGAAATAGTCAGTAAGAGCGAGCACGTACTGGACTCCTCCTGGTCCTCGATGTAATGGACCAATGATATCCATAGACCACCTCATGAATGGGTAAGGTGCGGACACCGAAGACAGGAGCTCGGTAGGTTGATGAATTGACGGGGCGTGCTTCTGACATTTCTCACAAGCTCGAGAATATTTTTCGCAGTCCGTGACCATGGTAGGCCAGAAGTAACCTTGCCGTTTGATTTTGAAAGCCAGAGTCCGACCTCCGGAGTGATTCCCATTGGAACCATCGTGAACAGCTCGCATTAGCATCGCGGGCTCTCTACCAGCCACGCAAGTTAGATAAGGACCAGCTACACTTCGGCGTAGAAGTATTCCGTTGTAAACGCAGTACCGCGCACTGACGACCTTGAGTTTCCTGGCTGCCCATTTGTCGGCTGGGAGTTCCCCTTTTTCCAGGTAAGCCCAGATCGGGCTCCCCCAGTCATCTGCCCCCCAGCTGTTAGAATTCGTGCCGCTCGAAGCAGCATGTGGGATAACAGCTTGATTTTCAACTGGTGAGCTCGATGATACCGGAGTTGAACTCGCGTCTAGCTCAGCTAGAGGTGGGTGAACTTCCATCGGAGTAGGCATGACAGAGGCCGGATCCTCCGAGGGTAAAGAATCTGCAGCCGCCTTACGAGCCGCTTCCTCAGCAGCCAACTGTTTTTTCATCGCCCGGGTGACGACGTTTGAGCCCTCTAGTCGGATACTTGGAAACTGGATGACTTCGACGGGGATAATCCTTGTCATCGCGGGATCCGAAGTGGATGCCAGAGATGCTAAAGCGTCCGCAGCGGAGTTCTCACTTCGTGGGATCTTAGTGATTTCGAACTCCTCGAACTTAGCGACTAACTCCCGAGCTGTAGTCAAATACGCCTCCATACGACCATCCTTTGTCTCGTACTCCCCCAAAAACTGGTTGGTGACCAGCTGCGAATCGCAAAAAGCTCGAAGTTTTCGGACACCAATCCCCACTGCGAGGCGTAAGCCGGCAAGGAAGGATTCGTACTCGGCTTCATTGTTGGACGCACTGAAAGCCAAGCGAAATGACTGCTCGATCACTTCGCCTGTAGGAGAAGTGAGGCGGACCCCAATTCCTGCTCTAGATTTGGAAGAAGCACCATCAACATACAATGTCCATGGAGCTTCGACATTGTCGCTAACCGAAGAGGCTAGTGGGAGTTCGATCAAGAAATCAGCCAGCACCGACGCCTTAGCACAAATTCTAGTCCGGAACTCGATGTCGTATTCGCTCAACTCGACAGACCATTTAGCTAGTCACCCGGATTGGCTCGGACAATGTAATACCGTCCGAAGTGGCTGCGTCGTCAAGATTATAATTGTATGGGACTGGAAGTAAGGCCGCAGCTTTCTTGCCGAAGTGACCACTGCTAGGGCCAATTTCTCCATCATAGGGTATCTGGACTCCGCCCCAGTAAATGACTTGCTGATATAGAAAATTGGTCGCTGCTCCCCCCTTTCCTCACGAACCAAGACTCCGCTGACCGCACTGTCCGATACGGCTACGTAAAGAAAGAGCGGCTCACCAAACTCAGGTTTAGCCAAGACCGGCGGTTCAGATAGATAGGCTTTGAGCTGGGTGAATGCCTCCTCACACTTCGCATCCCATAAGAAGTTTTTTCCCCCTTTCCGCAGTAGCTGGTAGAAAGGGAGGCATTTGTCCGTAGATCGAGAAATGAAGCGGTTGAGAGCTGCGATCCGTCCGTTAAGGCGTTGCAATTCGCGCAAGGTCCTAGGAGAACTCATAGATAGGAAAGTGTTAATCTGCCTCGGGTTCGCTTCAATTCCTCTTTTTCTGTGACGATATACCCCAGAAATTCCCCTGATGGGACCGCAAAGGTGCATTTCGTGGGGTTAAGCTTCTTCCCGAACTGATTCAGGATGTCGAAGCAGACTTTCAGATCAGCAAGATGCGAGCTGGCTTCCATTGATTTTACCAGCATGTCATCGATGTAGACTTCCATGGTCTTTCCGAGTTGATGCTCGAACATTCGATTCACCAGTCTCTGGTAAGTTGCTCCCGCGTTCTTTAACACAAAAGGCATCACCTTGTAGCAGTAGATCCCGCGGTCCGTAACGAATGCAGTCTTCTCCCGGTCGTCCGGGTTCATAAGGATTTGGTTGTAGCCAGAGAATGCATCCATGAAAGACATCAGCTCGTGACCCGAAGTGGACTCAACCAACCGGTCGATATGCGGGAGTGGAAAGCTGTCTTTGGGGCACGCCTTATTCAGGTCGGTAAAATCAACGCAGACTCGCGACTTTCCATTCTTCTTCTTGACTACCACTGTGTTTGCGAGCCACTCAGGGTATTTTACTTCGCGTATCTGTCCCGCCTTCAGTAAGCGTTCAACCTCTTTGTTAACAATTTCAGCTCGCTCAGGACCCAGCTTCCTTCGCTTCTGCTTTATAGGTCGGAACGTAGGGTCCACATTCAGCTCGTGGGAGATAACTTCTGGACTGATGCCGGGCTTCTCGTCTACGGACCACGCGAAGGTGGCCATTCTTTCTTTTAGGAAGGTCATCAGACTGGCGCGGAGCTCGCTATCCAATCCCACTCCGATCTTGATTTCCTGATCCGGAAACTTATCATTGATGAAAATGGACTCAGTGAGGTCTCCTTTTAACTGCTTCCGAACTGGATTCTTCGGGACCTCGAGCTGTGGTTGCTATTGGATCAGGAGCTTGTGACTTGCGAGGTAACAGCTCCTTGCCGTCCTTTGGCTTCCTAGAACCTCCCGAACCCCTTGCGGGGTCGGAAATTTGACGCACTGATGGTACGTCGAGGCCACTGCCTTCATCTGGTAGAGCCAGGGAGTTCCCAAAATAACATTATAGGCCGCAGGTCGGTCGAAAACCGTGAAATCCACCATTTTAACCACTCCTTGAGTGGACACCGGCAATGTGATCGTGCCCAAAGACATTGACGTCTCGCTAGTGAACGAGACCAAAGGTGAGGGTGGTCCTACGATGTGTTCTTTCCCGATACCCATTCTAGTGAGCGTCTCGAGGAAAATCAAGTCTACCGAACTCCCATTGTCAATTAGGATTCGGCAGACCTCATGGTTCGCCACGTCAAGTGAAATGACGAGCGCGTCATCGTGCGGAGTGTCCAGCCCCTTAGTTTCCTTCTCGGAGAAAGAAATTTCAGGTAGATCGCAGTGAGCTTCCGTTGATGGTATTTGATCGCAGTGATGGAGTTCCGAAAGAGACGCGATCCCCCCCGCCACATACTTTTCTGCGAGGAGGTGCATCAGCTTCTTACAGTCACGAGTGGAATGACTGTTGGTTTTATGGAGCTTGCAGTACGTGTCCTCATCTCGGACCCACTTGTTACTTGGGAGTACGCCACTCTTAGAGCGCGGTGAGAATGGCGGTTTGGACGGTGAATTCTTTGGAGATTTCTTTTTAGGAGATTGAGTGACTTCGAACGTGCTCGGCCCGGACTTCGGAGTCATAGGCGGAGTCTTTTTAGCGGGCGCTTCGAACCGAGGTTTTTCTGTAGGCGGAGCGTTTTGTTTTTGTGCAGCGGCGATTTTGTCTTCCTCCGCGACTATCCAGTTCGAAGCCCGGTGTAATGCGTCCTGAATGGTTGGGAACCGATTCACGGACAGCTCTTCGTGGAAGCGAGATTCATGCCAGAGGCCGTTCTTAAGCGCGGCCAGGGCTGTGGAGTCCGCAGTCCGGGAATCTTGACCTGGATCTCCTTGAACTTTGTTAAGTAAGACCGGAGAGATTCTCCAGCCTTTTGGCTTAAGTTCCAAAGCTGAGCATCCGTCACCGCAGTTTCGATTAGCCTAGAATACTGCTTGACGAACGAGGTCGACAGCTCGGTAAAGTTTGTTATGGAGCCAGCTGCTAAAGATGCGAACCAAAGCAGTACCGGTCCACAAAATGTTTCTGCGAACAGCTTGCAGTACCCAGCATCTGCTTCGTGGGGCTCAAGGTCCACCCGGATAGCTGTCAGCAAAAAAGTCTTGAGATGATTGGTCGGATCTCCTTTCCTTCATAGCTCGAGAACTTAATTTTGCCAGTGTCTTTGATGCGGACTCGGGCTATTTGATCAGAAAAAGGAGTTTGCCTCGATTCCTCGATCACTCGAAAGATATCCGGAGCCGAAGTGGTTGCACTGTGCATCACAGACCGCATGTCCCGGATTTCGCTCTGCATGCGGAAGATCTTGGGATTGGTGACATACCCCGGAGTCGAAGTGTTTCCATCTACAGGGAGAGGAAGACGGACTGGGACCTCGGAAGATCTGGTGACGCCGGGCTGAACCAGAGTGTGGCCATCACCAGCCAATGGTGGCGCTGTTTGCGTGTTGGTTTGAGGCGGGAACGAATCTCCCAGAGTGACATTTGTTGCTGCCACCTGCGAGGTGGAAGGTGGAGTCACACCGGAGAAATCCAAAGCACGACGTGGGTTTTGGTCAGAGGACAGGAGATCGACCCGATCGGCATACGCGTGGTGGGAGGCTGAGAGGTCGAGCGGAGATCTGACCCTCCAAGCTGTCGAAACGTTCAGTAAGAGCAGCGGAGGCGGCTTGCTGACGGTCGGACTTCTCGGACAAGTCCTGCAGGAGCTTCTGGATCACCTCCAAGGATCCCTGATTGGGAGAGCTGGTTGCCATAGCGGTGGTTGTGTGGAATGTATTTGTGTATGAACTCGGAACTAACGAGAGTCAGGCGATAAATTCCCCTCCTTCTAGCGCCAAATGTGAGAACTGAGTTTGAGCTTCTCCTTCCGAAGTGATTTGAATGTGGAGGAGCATATCGCCGTTAAATAGTTTCAAACTGAATTGAGAGAGTTTTTGAGAGTTTGAATTTGTATTATTGCTTTTGGATAAAATGTTCCATCCCCTACAAAAGACTCCCCCCTTACATATTTATACCGACCAATTTATTGCCTAATTAATGCATAATTAATAAGACGAGATTTGCGCAACCTAATTAACCCTCTTGAATACGGGAATCTTTGACCAGGCCCGAGCTGCGAGCTGACCAACACGAAGCACCTCCGCGCTCCCGTCCTTTCTCCAGGCTTGATGGGCCGATCAATGACACGCTCTTGGCTCATTAGACAAACCCGGCCTAGGCCCTTCGCCTATTGCCCGAGATGACTGATCGTGGGTACAACAGGCGGGTTTAAGTCCCATGTTATGTTTGATTATGGAGCTACTCATAGCTTCATTACTCCAAAGTGCGCAGAGAGTACTACTATCAGGACGATCCCGGGGAGAGTGCTTGAGGCAAGTTTCTGAGAGTCGTTGGATGAGCGAGGAGAGTTGATATTTAGATCGCAGGAGAGTCATGGCTAGCGGATTTTCGTATCAGTCCAGTGGAGTTATATGATGTTATTCTTGGGATGGATTGGTTACATCAGCAGAAAGTACATCTTGATTGCTATCGTGGTAGAGTGGAGTTTGAGCGTCCAGGAGGGAAGTTGGTTTTTGAGAGAGTTAGACCGACTTCAGGGAGTCTCGTGATCTCGTCCATGCAGGCAGGGAAGATGACCGAGAAGGGCCATGAGGCTTATTTAGTTACTATATCGATTCCAGGGTCAGTGGGGCAGTCTACGGTTAGCAGTATTCGGGTTGTTAAGGAATGTGAGGATGTGTTCCAATCGTTGCAGGGGTTACCACCATCTCGGTCTGATCCTTTCACGATTGAACTGGAACCAGGGACGACACCGTTATCCAAGGCTCCTTACAGGATGGCTCTAGCAGAGATGGCAGAGCTGAAGAAGCAGTTGGAGGATCTGTTGAGCAAGGGATTCATCCGTCCTAGTGTATCACCGTGGGGAGCACCGGTGTTATTTGTTAAGAAGAAGGATGGGAGTTTCCGCTTGTGTATTAACTACAGGGGTAGATTTGAGGAAGACTGCATTCAGGACGAGGTATGGGCATTATGAGTTCGTGGTGATGCCTTTTGGGTTAACTAATACGCCAGTAGCGTTTATGAGATTGATGAACAGTGTGTTTCTAGAATTTCTGGACATGTCTGTCATCATTTTCATCGACGACATCCTGGTATATTCTAAGAGTCCTGGGGAGCATGCAGTGCATCTGAGGACAGCTCTGGAGAAGCTGCGGGAGCAGAAGTTGTTTGCTAAGTTAAGCAATTGTAGTTTCTGGCAGCATGAGATGGGTTTTATGGGTCATATTGTTTCTGCAGAGGGAGTTTATGTAGATCCGGAGAAGATTCAGGCTATCAAGGAGTTTCCTTGGTTTGGCGAGTTACTACAGGAGATTTGTGCAGGGCTTTGCGAGCAGAGCACGTCCCATGACTAAGTTGACAGGGAAGAAAGTTCTTTTTGTTTGGTCACAGGAGTGTGAGGAGGGCTTTGCAAGCCTGAAGGAGATGTTGACTACTACACCAGTATTGGCTTTGCCACAGCAGGGAGAACCCTATGTGGTTTATACAGATGCATCCAGAGTTGGTTTGGGGTGTGTGTTGATGCAGCATGGGATTGCCTACACTTCGCGGCAGTTGCGGAAGCATGATAACAACTATACTACTCCTGATTTGGAGATGGATGTTGTAGTTTTTACCCTCAATATTTGGAGATCTTATATTTATGGTGCAAAAGTGCAGGTGTTTACAGATCATAAGAGCCTGAAGTATATATTCACTCAGCCTGAGCTGAATTTGATGCAGTGGCGGTGGATGGAGCTAGTGGCAGATTTTGATCTGGAGATAGCCTACCACCATGGTAAGGCTAACTTGGTTGCAGATTCTTAGAGTCGGAAGAGGGCAGCTTCGGCTCAGGAGCAGGATATGGAGTCTCTGGTAGGAGAGATCAGTGCGTTGAGGTTGTGTGTGGTTTTACAGGAGCCGTTGGATTTGGAGGCGGCTGATAGAGCAGATCTTCTGAGCAGGGTGCGGTTGGCTCAAGAGAAAGATTTGGGGTTGTAGAATGCCTCTAAGGATGTTGATTCAGAGTATCAGGTATCAGCTAATGGTACTATTTTGGTGCACGGGCGATTTTTGTGTGCCCAAGGATGAGGAGTTGAGGCAGGAGATCTTGAGAGAGGCTCATGCGAGCATGTTCTCTATTCATCCAGGAGCAACTAAGATGTACCGTGACCTCAAGAGGTACTACCACTAGGTTGGGATGAAGAAGGATGTAGCTAGTTGGGTCGCGAGGTGCGATGTGTGTCAGCTAGTGAAGGCTAAGCATCAGGTTTCAGGAGGGTTGGTAAAGAGCTTGCCCATTCCAGAGTGAAAGTGGGATATGATCACGATGGACTTCGTGGTAGGATTGCCACTGTCTCGGACCATTGATGTTATTTGGGTCATTGTGGACCGGTTGACTAACTCAGCACATTTTTGGGCCATTAAGAAGACTTATGGAGGAGCGGTCTTGGCTAAGAAATATGTGAAGGAGATAGTTAGGTTGCATGGGGTGCCAGCGAGTATTGTGTTTGATAGGGATTCTAAGATCACTTCAGTGTTCTGGAAAGCATTGCAGGCAGAGATGGGCACAAAGGTGCATATGAGTACAATTTATCATCCCCAGACAGATGGACAGTCTGAGAGGACGATCCAGACGTTGGAGGATTTGCTGAGGATGTGTGTGTTGGATTGGGGTGGCCATTGGGTGGATCACCCGTGCTTGGCAGAATTTGCTTACAACAACAGTTAACAGGCGAGCATTGGGATGGCTCCTTATGAGGCATTGTATGGGAGGTCATGTTGTACACTGTTATGCTGGATTCAGGTGGGGGAGAGGAGCATGTATGGTGCTAGTTTTGTTCAGGAGACCTCATAGAAGATTCGGGTTCTCAAGCTGAACATGAAGGAAGCTCAGGATAAGCAGAGGAGTTATGTCGATAAGAGGAGGAGAGATCTTGAGTTTCAGGTGGGAGACAGAGTGTACCTCATGATGGCCATGTTGCGGGGTCCGAACAGGTCATTGACAGAGACTAAGTTGAGTCTGAGGTATATGGGTCCGTTCAGAGTGATTGAGCGGGTGGAACCGGTAGCAAATAGGCTGGAGTTTTCTGAGGTTATGCGTGCGTTCCACAAGGTTTTTCATGGATCGATGTTGCGGAAGTGTCTCCGTGAGGATGATCAGTTGTTGGCTAAGATTCCTGAGAACCTTCAGCCTAACATGACTTTAGAGGCGAGACCAGTGAGGGTTCTTGAGAGGAGGATCAAGGAACTTCAGAAGAAGAAGATTCCTTTGATAAGAATCCTTTGGGACTGTGATGGTGTTGAGGAGCAGACTTGGGAGCCAGAGGCGAGGATGAAGGCAAGGTTTAAGAAGTGGCATGAGAAGCAGGCCGCGACTTGAGCTTGTCTAGCCTGGTCCCAGCTGTAGTCCGTGGCTGGAGCAGCAAAGGAGTATTCCAGCCCATCTATCTTGTTTACTTGGTCACTTAGGGGTGGTTGGTTGTGCGACTAAGTAACAAGATGAGGTGGTGTTCGGGATACGAGATTTCCGCGAGGTGGTGTTTTGAGGGATATTTTTCTGAAATAGAAGTTTCTAAAAGTGGAAAGTTTCCATAAGTGGAAAGTTCTAAAATTGGAAAGTTTTATGTGAGTTAGAATTTGTCCATTTTTAGTGGTTGTGAGCCTTGGAGGGGCTTGTGTGCAGAGCCGGCCAAGAGTACAAGCAAAGAAAGCCTGTGCTTGCGGCCGTTAATTATTTATACAATATTTGGGCCAATATTTGCAAAGTGATGTATTTAGTCTAGCGGTAAAGTTGTTGTGCAAGTATTCAACTGGTAAAGGGTTCGAATCCCAAATCCACTTTTCTTTTTAATTTTTAAAACTAGCCCTTAAATTTTTTAACCAGCCTTTTAAATTCAGCTTTTAATTTTTTTAGGGCATGTGGCCTTTAAAAACTCAGCGCCGGCTCTGCTTGTGTGGCCTTCTTGGCGGACTTTTGAGTCATTGTGCCCATGTGTGGCGGTCTTTTGAGATATTATGTGGCCTTCGTGGCGGTCTTTTGAGACATTGTGTGGCCTTTGTGGTGGGCTGTTTAGCCAATTGTGTGGCCATTGTGGCAGGCTATTTAGCCAATTGTGTGGCCTTTGTGGCGGGTTGTTTAGCCAATTGTGTGGCCTTTTTGGCGGGCTGTTTAACCAATGTACATGTTTAGGCGGTCTTTCAGGATGTGTGGTCTTCGTGATGGTCCTTCTGGACGTGTGGCCTGTTTAGGCAATCCTTCGGGATGAGAGGTCTTCGTGACGGTCCTTCGGGACGTATGGTCTTCGTGACGGTCTTTGAGATGAGTGGTCTTCGTGACGGTCCTTCTGGAAAATTGGCTTTTGTGGTGGTCTTGTTTAGGACATTTGTTTGGCCTTGGTGGCGGTCCTGTTTAGGATATTTGTTTTGCCTTGGTGACGGTTCTGTTTAGGACATTTGTTTGGTCTTGGTGGCGGTCCTGTTTAGGACATTTGTTGGCCTTCGTGGCGGCCCTTGTGGCATGTTGATGATCCTTGTGTTGTCATCAGGTATTCCAGTGAGGGGATATGTGGTTGGTATGACATAGTGTTGTTTTACGCGAGCCACGGGAAGGAAACCTGGATAGGGATAGGACTCATATGTGTTCAGAATTGTTTGCTCACGACTTTTGGGGGACTTTGGTTCTCCTAGTACTTCCATATTATGAGAATTTGTGGCTTGAGAGTATGGTTGGTATATCGACTTCGGATAACGATCCGGGGGCGCGCTGTAGGGTGGCAACCCGAGAGACGAATATTGGACTACCTTTATATATTATGGCATGCGGGCTTAGGCCTGATGAGGAGCCAATAAAAACTCAAGGTTGAGGCCTATGAGTAAAAAGGAAATTCCAAAAGTCGAGAGCAAATAATGCCTGGAACGTGAGTCTGTCACCTAGAGGTGACCTTTCTTAGATCGGTTGGAGGAGGTGCGGGCCGTGGAGACGGTTGCACAGGAGTCCTTGACTGATGGTTGTTCGAGATTCGAGGACGAATCTATGTTGGTGGGGGAGAATTGTAACATCCACGAACCGGAATCAAGATTTGGGATGTGCATCGGTCGATGCAAGGCCGGTTATGTGCGGACAATTTTAAGTTAAACGCTGCATTTTGGGTTAGGGAAAACCCTTAAGTCGAGTTTTTGTCTTCATTCGGCGAGTTTAGCCGCTTTTGAGAGAAAAGAGAAGGAGAAAACTGTTCTTGAGCATTCTTGAGGATTTTGGGAGATTTGAGGATGTTCCTGTAGAGATCTGTAGTTGGGATCGTTGTAGGAGCTTCCTAGGAGCATTGTTTTGCTTGTTTAAGGTTCAGAATCTTCTTGGCAAAGGTGAGTGCATGACCATGGCTTATCTAAGCTTGAGATTTCTCTGATCTGATTGTTTCTATGTTGTTTGGCTTGTTAGAACATTATTAGAGGCTTTGTGAAGCTTTCTTGCGGCTTGGGATCGAGTTTGACATTTGTAGGAATGAAGATCCAGCGGGAAGCTTCGGGGAAGACGATGCTCGGCATGTGCATCGGTCGATGCACTTTATGCGTTGGTCGATGCAAATGCAAGGACGGTGCGATTTGACCTAGGAACATCGGTTGATGCCATGTGGAGGCATCGGTCGATGCAACTAAAGTTTTTCGTGATATGTCGAGCATGCGTTGATGAAATATGAGCATCGGTTGATGCATATCATGCGTCGGTCGATGCAATCCCATGATGGTGTCGGTCAATGCAAAGTTGGCGTCTGTCGATGTAGTGCCTGGTTTGTTTGTTTATTGTTGTTTGATGGTAAGAGTATCTCAATTGCTTGTGTGTATAGCCCAGTAGATGGGAGGATTGCCTCACTGAGTGTTTATAAAATACTCATGCATCTCAATTTGTGTTTGTGGTGCAGGTAAAGGCAAAGTGTGATCGTGGAATCAAGGTGATGAAGAGGAGGATGTTATAGGGACTCGATTGGATGTTGTCTGGCTTTGCTAGGTTGCTAGAGTTGAGTCATTAGAATGTGGTTTAGGTTGCTGGTTCTATGATTCATGTTGTTTGAAATATTGGTTTAATTGTTATGCTTTAATATTAGTTAGTTATTATTGGATATTTATTGATTAGTCATTGGTATTGTTTATTTTCGCTGTTGGTGTAATTGTGGTTAGGTGGCTAGTTGGATATGAGACCACTAGTTTAGAGTATTTTATTTATTAATATTATTTATTATTTATTATTTTAAAAAAAACTAGTCGGATCATTTCAATACTCAAACATGAGAAATGATCTTCTAATAAAGAAAATATATATGAGGCCATACATCAAGCCAGTTCAGCTACGGTAGTGATAATCAGAAGTTTGGTTCCTCCTGTAAACATTCCTCCATTAATCTACATAATTAACAAATCATGTTACTTAGGGCTTGAACCCCTTGCCTTCTTGTGTAGAAGCATTAATCAATCATTGGACTAAGAGGGCTTCCACTATGGTTAATACTTTAAAAAATGAGAATTTGTATACATATTTGGAAATTATATACTTTTGCCTTAACTTTTTTTTTTTTTACTTTTGTCCTAACCAGTTCAAACGTTTGACAGAAAACAACAAGTTGCATAAAATTATCTTACATTATCTTGCACAATTGTATTTATTTGCATTGGTTAACTATTATTAGCAATAGTAATTTGATTGTTTATCTACAAATGCAAAACTTATACTCAAACTAAACTTTGAGTTTTATCGATTATATATATTTAGAACAAATCAAGTATCTCTTACGTATGGAGAAAACAAGTCTTCATCAGGGAGACATAACAACTGCAACAGCATGGCATAAGTAGTTTAATGATCTTTTCAATAAAATTATATCTTGTATGCTTTTTGTAGATATAAAGAGTTATCAAGTAGCATAATAGTTAAAGTCACAAGTTTTGTATGCCTTTTCTCTAGTAACATATTAATTAAACATTTTAACTTGACTGCCTATCTGTACATTGTTGTAAAACAAGTCATCACACTTTTACATCTGTCATTACCATGTTAATAAGTGGTATGACTCATAACTTCTTTATTCCACTATAAGTAAGAATTGTACAACATGAGAAAGACACAATAATAATGCAAAGCTTTTTACTCTCCTCCACTCTCGTAGCCTCTCCTCCCTCTCCCTCTCTTTAGTATTTCTTGTTTTACATTATAGAATATTATATACGTATAGGTGTATTATAGTTATAGTTTACATCACGTTATCAGTACGATCGTCTCTCTGCTCCAACCGATCCAACCGTTTCTATACAAGATCACTCTTTTGAGGTAACATCTAATTTATGTCAAATTTGTTTATTTAAAATTTCTTTAAATTTCTTTAAATTCCTCTAAATTCAAGAATATATATATGAGATATTTATGGAGTAAAAAGACTATGTCTTCTCCTTGATCATAATGGTAGGCTCTGCCTCCTTGATCATATAGATCTACATTCTTGATCAGAAAGATAGGCTCTGCCTTCTCGATCATATGTTAAGATTTATATTATATTATGGAAGGCTCTGCCTCCTCAAAATCTCATGAATAAATTAATAATGGACTTATTATTCATGTAGATAATTATGTCAAATCTCGCCAGACTCGAAATCCTTGCCCTTGATGTATCTGGAAAAAATTATATGACATGGGCATCGGATGCACGAATGCATCTGAGATCGGATGGGCTTTTAAGCACCATCGATCCGTCGAAAACGACGTCAGATGAGGATAAGGCCAAAGCCATGGTGTTTTTACGCCACCACCTCCACGATAATCTGAAAAACGAGTACATCACGAAAGAAGATCCTGTAGATCTTTGGCAATCACTCAAAGATAGGTTTGATCACCAGAAATATGTGATCTTACCAAAGGCTAGACATGAGTGGTTAAATCTCCGGTTCTTGGATTACAAAAGTGTTGGTGAATTTAATTCCGCTATGTTCGGAATCACCTCCAGGATGGCTTTGTGTGGCGAAGAAGTGAGCGATTATGATATGATCGAAAAAACGCTCTCAACTTTTCATCCTGGAAATGTAATCCTGCAAGAACAATACCGGACCAAAGGATACACTCGATATTCTGAGTTAATGCACGTTCTTCTTGTTGCTGAACAAAATAATCAACTTGTGATGCTGAATCATCAAACTCTTCCAACTGGATCAGCTCCACTTCCAGAAGTGAATGTTGCTTCATCCAGTTATAATAATAGGCAAGGACGAGGACGCGGACGCGGTCGAGGCCATGGCCGTGGTCGTGGGCGTGGAGGAGGTCGTGGCCGAGGTAGAGGAAGAGGTCACTATTCTAATAGCTTCAACGCTGGCAAAGCCAACAACGATCTTCATGTAAATGATGCCAGCCGCATTATAAAGAAAAAAGATGAGAGTATTTGTTACAGATGCGGCATGAAAGGTCATTGGTACCAAACTTGTCGTATACCAAAGCATTTGGCCGATCTATATCAAGCGTCTCAAAAGGAAAAAGAAAGAGACGTTGAGACCAATCTCATCTCAAATGAAGCTGGACCTTCCTACCATGGTCTCAATGATGAAACTCATCTGGATATCGCAGATTTCCTCGTCAATCAAGAGAGTGGAAAATCATGCGATTAAAATCTTTATGTAAAATATGCTTGTAAAACTTTTGGTGTTTAAAGTCTTTTTGTAATATATTTTAAATCTCCTAAGACTTTGTTATATATTAATGCATATTTTATGAATGTTTTATCTCCAGAAAATGTCAACTTTTGAGATTGAGGACGAAGAAATGTGTCTAGCAGATAGTGCTACTACGCACTCAATATTTAGAGATAAAAAATATTTCTCCTCTCTCAAAATAAATGACTCCACTAAAGGCGTCAGCACTATATCTGGAAATGCAAAGATTATAATGGGCTTTGGCGAAGCCANTCATCCGCGTTATAAAGAAAAAAGATGAGAGTAGTTGTTACAGATGCGGCATGAAAGGTCATCGGTACCAAACTTGTAGTATACCAAAGCATTTGGCCGATCTATATCAAGCGTCTCAAAAGGAAAAAGAAAGAGACGTTGAGACCAATCTCATCTCAAATGAAGCTGGACCTTCCTACCATGGTCTCAATGATGAAACTCATCTGGATATCGCAGATTTCCTCGTCAATCAAGAGTGTGGAAAATCATGCGATTAAAATCTTTATGTAAAATATGCTTGTAAAACTTTTGGTGTTTAAAGTCCTTTTTGTAATATATTTTAAATCTCCTAAGACTTTGTTATATATTAATGCATATTTTATGAATGTTTTATCTCCAGAAAATGTCAACTTTTGAGATTGAGGATGAAGAAATGTGTCTAGCAGATAGTGCTACTACGCACTCAATATTTAGAGATAAAAAATATTTCTCCTCTCTCAAAATGAATGACTCCGCTAAAGGCGTAAGCACTATATCTGGAAATGCAAAGATTATAATGGGCTTTGGCGAAGCCAATTTTTCAATGCCAAGGGGAACAAAATTTGAAATAAAAGATGCATTATATTCCCCTAAGTCTCAACGAAACTTGATAAGTTTCAGAGATATCCGAAGAAATGGATATCATATAGAGACTATGAATAAGAATGGCATTGAATATCTTTGCATCAAATCCGAGGAAAAACATATATTGGAAGAGTTACCAATGTTATCCTCTGGATTATATTGCACAAAAATAAATGTATTCGCATCGTATGTTACAGTAAACTCAAAGTTTACTAATACGTTTAAAATTTGGCATGAGAGACTTGGACATCCTGGTTCAATCATGATGCGAAAAATTGTGCAAAATTCTAATGGCCACCCGTTAAAAAACCAGAAAATTTATTGTTCTGGTGAGTTTTCATGTGATGCATGTTCTCAAGGAAAACTCATAATTAGGCCATCGCCAACCAAAGTCGGGAATGAATTGCCAATATTCTTAGAGAGAATACATGGTGATATATGTGGACCTATTCACCCTTCATGCGGGCCATTTCATTATTTTATGGTAATGAACGCATCTAGTAGATGGTCATATGTGTGTCTTTTGACAACACGGAATACGGCTTTTGCAAAATTCATTTCCCAAATAATCAGGTTAAAAGCACAATTCTCTGATTATGCCATAAAGAAAGTAATGCTTGATAACGCTGGTGAATTCACTTCACAAGCTTTTAATGAATATTGTATGTCAATGGGAATTGATGTTGAACATCCGGTCCCTCATGTTCATACACAAAATGGCATGGCTGAATCTTTGATTAAACGGTTACAACTCATTGCTAGACCGTTGATATTGAGAACAAAACTCCCAATTTCTATATGGGGTCATGCTATATTGCATGCTGCAGCGTTGGTCCAAATACGACCAAGTGCATACAATACATATTCCCCTTTACAATTAACGTCTGGTCAAGAACCAAACATTTCTCATCTCCGTGTTTTTGGATGTGCGGTTTATGTTCCTATAGCCCCACCGCAAAGAACAAAAATGGGGCCACAAAGGAGATTGGGAATATACGTCGGTTATGCATCACCGAGTATCATAAATTATCTTGAACCACAAACTGGTGATATGTTTACAGCACGTTTTGCTGATTGCCATTTTAATGAAGATGAATTTCCAGCGTTAGGGGGAGGAATTAAACAGGTACCAAAAGAGATTACATGGAATACACCATCTTTGGTACATCTTGATCCCCCTACGAATCAACGTGAGCTGGAAGTTCAGAAAATTGTACATTTACAAAATTTGGCAAATCAATTACCAGATGCGTTCACAGATACAAAAAGGGTGACAAAATCACATATTCCCGCTGCAAATGCACCATCAAGAGTTGAAATTCCAAAAGAGGAAATCGATGGGAAAAAGGTTAATGAGCCTAAAGTTCAATTGAAACGGGGGAGGCCAATAGGTTCTAAAGATAAAAATCCCCGAAAGAAAAAGAAAATGGGAGACGGAAATGAAAAGGTTCAAGAGGAACCAAGTGAAGAGAAAAGTCATCAGGAAGACGATACAGAAAATTATGAGATCTCTATTAACTATGCCCAAGATGGAAAATTATGGGCTAGAGATGAAATCGATGATGATAATGGAATATTTTCTTTTTCTGTATCTAAAGAGATTGATTATGAAAATGATGATCCTGGTCCAAGGTCTGTGTCAGAATGCCAACAAAGGCCTGACTGGGAGAAATGGAAAAGTGCAATGCAAACTGAATTGTTCTCCCTTAATAAAAGAAATGTCTTCGGACCTATTGTCACTGTATCTAATGATATAAAACATGTTGGGTGCAAGTGGGTTTTCGTGAGAAAGAGAAATGAGAAAGATGAGATAACACGATATAAAGCCCGATTTGTTGCACAAGGTTTTTCTCAAAGGCCGGAAGTTGATTATGAGGAAACATATTCTCCGGTCATAGATGCAATTACATTCAGGTACTTAATGAGTCTAACAGCTTCTAATAATTAAGAAATGTACCTTATGGATGTAGTGACAACGTATTTATATGGATCATTGGATAATGAACTACACATGAAAATTCCAGAAGGATTTAAGGTTCCTGAGACTTTAAAGGAAAAGCCTAATGAGATCTATGCGGTAAAATTACAGTGATCACTTTACGGATTAAATCAATCCGGACGCATGTGGTATAATCGCTTAAGCGATCACTTATTGAAGAAAGGGTATGTAAATAATGAAATATGCTCTTGCGTCTTTATAAAGAAATCCTCATCCGGAATTGTGATCATTGCTGTATATGTTGATGATCTCAATATAATTGGAACTCAAAAGGAGATTGATGATGCTAGAACTCATATGAAAGAAGAGTTCGAAATGCAAGATCTTGGAAAGACAAAATTTTGTCTCGGTCTTCATATAGAACATCTCCAAGATGGAGTATTTGTGCATCAGTCAAATTATACGAAAAAGATTTTAAAGCGCTTTTATATGAATAAAACGACTCCTTTGAGTACTACAATGGTCGGTAGGTCTCTGAATGTTGATACAGATCCATTCAGACCTTGTGAAGAGAATGAAAAAATACTTGGTCCCGAAGTACCTTATATGAGTGCTATCGGTGGACTTATGTATCTTGCAAATTGTGCCCGACCAGACATTGCATTTGCAACTAATTTACTTCCAAGATACAACTCAGCTTCTACCCGCAGGCACTGGAATGGAATTAAGCACATATTCCGCTATCTTCAAGGTACGATTGTGGGATTGTTGTATCGAAGAAACTCTGCGTTTGGTCTAGTTGGTTTTGCAGATGCAGGATATTTATCGGATCCACATAAATCTCGATCCCAAACTGGATACGTTTTCACAATTGGAGGAACTGCAATCTCGTGGCGTTCACAAAAAACAGACTTTGGTCGCCACCTCTTCGAACCACGCAGAACTAATGGCGCTTCATGAAGCATGCAGAGAATGTGTATGGCTCAGATCCATGTCAAACCATATAAAAGATGCAAGTGGAATGGTCAGCAGTAAGGAGCCAACGACACTATACGAAGACAATGCAGCTTGTGTCGCTCAAATCAAAGAAGGATATATCAAGAGCGACAGAACAAAACATATTCCTCCAAGATTCTTCTCCTACATTCAAGAACTCGAGAAGAACAAGGAAGTCAATATCCAATATATCCGATCAAGTGACGACGCAGCAGATCTCTTTACAAAATCGATTCCGACTACCAAGTTCAGAAAGCATATTCATAGCATCGGAATGCGTCATCTACGAGATCTTTGAAGAAAAGACTACTCATATTTTTTCCAGGGGGAGATTACGTCACTGTACTTTTTTTCCCTTGTCATGGTTTTTATCCCAATGAGTTTTTCCATGATAAGGTTTTTAACGAGGCAGTACGTAATTCTCTAGTGATGGATAATCAAGGGGGAGTGTTGTAAAACAAGTGTGATTAATCCATCAACACATGTCATCACACTTTTACAACTGTCATTACCATGTTAATAAGTGGTATGACTCATAACTTCTTTATTCCACTATAAATAAGAATTGTACAACATGAGAAAGACACAATAATAATGCAAAGCTTTTTACTCTCCTCCACTCTCGTAGCCTCTCCTCCCTCTCCCTCTCTTTAGTATTTCTTGTTTTACATTATAGAATATTATACACACATATAGGTGTATTATAGTTATAGTTTACATCATACATAATTTTTGTTGGGCACAAACATTTTTTGGACAATTATCCATTAAAGATCGTCCAACTATGGTCCATAAACAAAATTTTTCATGTGAAAAAACTCATGGGCCTATGGATGGACTATTTGACAGCTATAATTAAAGTCAATCTTCTATTACCAGATTACTAAGTTCCATTCACTTCTTAATAGTTGAACTAGTAGGTTATGTGCTAGAGCACGGGTTGAAATTTTTTTTTTATATATTATAATTTTAGAATAAAATATAATTTATATGTTTGTTTTTTAAAAAATTTTTGGATAAAACATTATTCAATAAAATTATATGCTAAATATGATGGTTTGAAAAAAACATCTATTTTGTAAGTTTTATATTGTTAATTTTGTAATTTTATGTATGAGATATGATTATGTTTGCTGTTTGTTTTAATTTTAATTTTTGAACATATTTGGTGAAAGTTTTTTAATATGACTCGTGCTTAGTTAAAATTAAAATTTTATTTTTAACTGCACAATAAGAACCCAGAAATCACGATTAAGTGTGATAAATTGCCAGGATTTTATTCTTTTTTATGTCTAACATTATATATTTTGTAATAAAATACTAAAGATTTTATTTTAGAAATTATATAAATCATTGGAATATTCTCTTTCAGAAGATTTTTTGGGATATTCTTAAGTTTATATTTACCAATTAATCTATAACCTTTTTAGATAACTAAACTATATTTAATTTATAACCTATTTTGTAACCAACTTATAAAAATTATATAGTCTACAAAAGAAAGTTGTGTACTTCCGTTTTATTATATAGGAGATTGCTCTCTTTTGGTCCATCTATATCCAACAAATATGACTCATCATTTGACGAATCTAACTTATAAAGCTGATGAAGAAGAATGCCAGCAAATCATAAATTTGTTAAGGATATATGCAGCAGCGTCAGGACAACATGTCAACTTCCAAAAGTCAGCTATTCTATTTGGTAAGACTGTTCACCCAAATACCCAGCAAAGTATTATGAATTCTATTGGAATAACTAAAAATGGAGGATTTGGGAAATATCTGGGATTACCAGAAGCAATAGGAAGAAACAAAACAGACGTTTTTGCTTATATTTCTCAGAAAATGCAAAACAAGCTGAATAGCTGGTACTCTAAGCTCTTATCCCCAGGACGAAAGGAAGTATTGCTTAAAGCTGTTGCTACTGCACTTCCTACATATACAATGTCATGTTTTTTACTGCCTCAAAAAACCATCAATCACCTTACAGGTCAAATCAGAAAGTTTTGGTGGTCTGGAGGTAAGGACAAGAATAAAATTCCTTGGATTTCTTGGGACAAGATGACAAAACTAAAGCAGTATGGAGGAATGGGTTTCAAAGATCTCCATCAATTCAATATTGCATTATTGGCAAAGCAGGCTTGGAGAATGCTTAAAGAACCTCAATCCCTCCTTGCAAGGGTTCTTCAAGCAAAGTATTTCTCTCAATCTGAACTGATGGATGCAAAGTTGGTACACCGCCCTAGCCATGCCTGGCGAAGCATCTTCCAAGGTATACAACTTATTAAGCAGGGCCTCAAATGGAGAATAGGAGATGGAAACACTGTGAGAATATGGCAAGATCCATGGATCGATAACCCTCCTCGTCCAGCCAGGAGAGAAAATCAAATCCAAGGAGACCCAAATTTCTCCAAAGTGGTGGATCTCCTAATACCGAATACAAACCAATGGAATGTTGAGCATTTGCAAGAGTTAATACACCCAGATGACATCAGCCATATTCGAAGAATCAGACCACGACTCTCTAAGGTACCTGACACTCCCATTTGGACATTTACAAATAATGGCCATTATTCAGTAAAGTCAGGTTATCATCAGTTAACAAAAGTGAATGAAGTGACTACTCCATTAGTAAATAAAATCTGGAAGTCTTTGTGGTCTTTGCATGTTCCGCCGAAAATAAAGCACTTTTGGTGGAAAGCTCTTCATAATGCCCTCCCGGTTGCTGAGACATTGGCGTCAAGAAACATCAGAATCCCAAGAGAATGTCATCTATGTGGAGAAGCACAAGAGTCCATTATACATCTCCTCTTCCATTGTAGAATAGCAAGAGAAGTTTGGGAGCTCTCTCCTGTACCCATCACTGCAGGTCAGTTAGCTTCAAACAATTCTCTTCATGAAATTGTCCAGACACTCATTTCAGGAACAAAAGTGATCTCCCCGACGGACTGCATTTTCCCATTTATTGGCTGGCGTATCTTGAAAGCACGCAATGACCTTTTATATAATAACAAGCGATGGTCCATCCCGGACATTATACGTAAAGCTCTCATGGATCATAAACTATGGACAGAAGCAAACAATGGTCCAGCATTTCCTGAAAATAAGCAAGGACAAAAAGAGAAGAGTTGTATCTCCACTAAGAGTGTTGTTTTCAATCAACCTAACTCTTTTTATTGTTACACAGATGGATCATGGCTGAATAATTGCAGCAGAGCTGGGATAGGATGGACATTGCACAATGATCAGGGCAAATGTATTCTCAAGGGATCTTCCTCCATTGAGCCAACCAATTCAGCCCTTGAAGTAGAAGCCATTGCGATCAAAGAAGCACTCCTTCAGATAAAGCGGTTAGACTATCACCCAGTTTTCTTCTGCGGTGATTCAAAGACTCTCTACACCTATCTTCAGAAAGCTAAAGAACAAGGAAGGCCTCCAGACGAAATCGCAGAAGTTCAAGGACATTTGGAAGATATACTCGCCTTGTCCAATAGTTTTCATCACTTCATGTTTGTTGGTAGAACATCTAATGCACTAGCTGATGCATTAGCAAAAAAAGCTAGAATTGACCAATCTCCAATGGTTGTATTGTGGATCTGTTAATGGTGTAGAACTCTGTATCATTTTGTTTATATCAATAGAAATGTTGGCCGACAAAAAAAAAAAACTTATATCTTTACCAAAATAAATAAATATTAGTCATATAAACAAAACATTGTTAACTTATACAGATTTCTTTTTAGTTTTGAATATTGACTACCTTTTTTTTTTGGGAGAGTTACTAGAATATTGCATAAAAGCTTCCTTATTACAAAAGCAACATACAATTGTTTGTAATTACTAGACTAACACCTTGTACCTATACTACCCCTGAAACTAGTGTTGAGAAAAAACGTAATTACGGCTAATGCCATTAGGAAAAAAAAAAACATTGGAAGTTGGGACTAAGTCTACCGATCCATTGATGGTAGATTTATACACGTGGGCTGATTAAAGGTGTACGTCAGATATTTTTGGTACACTTAGTTGTAGTCTTGGTACACTTATCGGTCACTGTAGATGGTAGACTTAGTTGTAGTGTTGGTACAGTTATCGGTGGACGTACATGAAATCGATTCGTTAGATTAAGTTGGTAGAGGAATTTCCCTTTGATGATAGACTTTTGTTTTAAGCGCGTGTAGCGGCAAACGTAACAGGGTGGGAAGATATTTATGGTAGACTAATGGCCTGTTGCGACAGATTTATGCGACAGCCTTCTCTCCTTACAGATATTTTTGGTATACTTTGTTTGTTTTTTGAAATAGTTTTCGTAGTGTTGTGGTAGGCTTCTTGTCCGTGGTAGATTTAGTAAGCAAGATTGACAGCTGTAAAGTCTTACCAGAATAACACGAATTTGTTTGAGCTGGCAAAGACAGTCGAGCGTTGCGATAGACTTATTGGAAGAAGATCTAAACACCTTTACTGTTCTTCCGATCTATGGTGTTCATGTAATAAAGTTTGTAGCAGATTCATCAATCGTGTTCTGTTTGTCTGCCGGAGCCAACGTCTTTATCCTACTCAGTTTCTTTAATCTTTGATCTCGGTTCATCCATGGAAGAGCAAGATATCGCATTGGCGTGTGGGAGGTGGAGGGTAGACAAAAAGCGCTGGTTGTTTGATGTTGATACTAGTAAAGGGTGCAGGATTATAGTTGCCGATAAAGAAACAAAGTTTGAAGACTTTACTGCTATGGTGTACGATGACTTTGGTTTCTGTGTAAGAACTTCCGCGATAAAGTTGAGTTATATGTTAGATAGATATAAAAAAAGCGGATGTTATATGCCACCGGTGATTGTTTCGAATGGTCGGCAGTTTCAAAACTTTCTCAAACAGCATAGGAGTGAACTCATCCGGCTATGCGTTGAGATCGAAGCTAAATCTGGTGAAACCTTGTTCGAGGAAGTTAAACAGAAAACCCCTGAACCAACACCCAAGACCCCTGAAGTCGTTGTAGATGATTTCGTAGGCGTGGCAGAGGAAATGGAGGAGAAAGATGATGAATACGAGAGTCGGAAGGAAGACGGTGAAGATAATGTAGGAAATGATTTAGATGAAGATGAAGCAGATGACGAGGACAACAGTAGATTTGATTACTGTGACGACAGCGATGGTGCAAGTTCAGGGGATGAAGACTATCTGCTGTACTCCAACTTCGCCCCAGATGAAGCAGAGGAATCATTGGACGACGGACCTGGGGGTGGGTCTTGTATAGAGGAAAATGTGTGTAACACAGAATCAAATAACCGTACCCGCAAGACTAACTCTGCAGCTGATGCAATTGAGAAGGAGGTTCGCAAAATAGAAAACGGAGGTGGTGATATTGCTGTGGGGGATAAGTTTGATAGCAAAGAAACGTTGGTGGCAAGGTTGAGGGTGCTGAGTGTATTAGATAAATATGATTACAATGTTCGATATTCAACGCCCGTTTTGTTAATCGTTGAGTGTTGGGTAAAAGGTTGTAAATGGAGAATACGGGCTTCAACCATGGGTGATTCGCCGGTGTTTCATATTCGCAGATATTGTCGTGAACATACTTGCTCTGTTACGGAACGATATGGCCGTAGCCGTAATGCTAAACCACCAATCCTAGCTCAATTATACAAGGATTATGTTGGTGGTGTGGGAAGTTCTGTTGTGCCAAATCTTGTTGGGGAGGGGCTCAACCTACGATATGATGTACAGGTTGGCTACTGGAATACTTGAATATGTTTGTTTTTTGGTTGGCTCTGTGAGTGTACTTGTTTGTAGGGTGTACAAACAGATCGTAGCTTAAGTTTGTTGAGTTTGTCAGAAATTAGTTGATTCTATGGCCTGCACTGCACATATATATAATTCGATCTAGTTGATAGTGTTTAGTGCTGATGTCTTTTACTGACCATTTTCATATAATAGCTTGGCTACTGGAAGGCACATCGTACACTTATAAAGGCGCGGGAGTATGTTAGGGGTACACCTGAAAGTGGATACGCTGAATTACCGGCATATTTATACAGGCTGAGGTCCTCTAATCCGGGGACCCTTACTAGACTGGTCGTTGATGCAGAAGACAGATTCAAGTATGTTTTCATTGCGATTGCTGGATGCATTAAGGGTTTCAGGTATATGCGGAAAGTTGTAGTTGTAGATGGAACCTTTTTGAAAGGTGAATTCAAAGGGACTCTTCTGATAGCGACAACACAAGATGGGAATTTTAATATTTTCCCTCTGGCGTATGCGGTTGTTGATACAGAGAACGACGTGTCGTGGGAATGGTTCTTTACTCAATTAAGTAGTGTAATTCCTGATGATGAAGAGCTTGCACTGATATCTGACCGGCATAAATCTATTGGTAAAGCTATCGCTAAAGTGTACCCCCTGGCAAGTCGAGGAATCTGCACTTATCATCTTCACAAGAATATTATCCTGAGATTTAGTGGGAGCGAAACATTCCGGCTGGTAAAAAAAGCAGCTGCAGCGTACCGTGTAGTTGATTTCGAAGAAATCTTCCAGCAAATTCAAGAAGCGAATCCGCAACTGCATGCTTACTTGGTTCGTGCAGATGTAACCAAGTGGAGCAGGGCGCACTTTCCTGGTGATAGGTACAACTTCACCACGAGCAACATTGCAGAATCGCTAAACAAAGTACTGAATCCTGCCAGAGCCTATCCCATTGTAGAGTTACTAGAAGCTGTTCTTAATATGTTGACACGTTGGTTTGCTACAAGGAGAAAACAAGCTGCCGCAATGCCAACTTTACTCACCAAAGGAGTGGAGAACCTGTTACAGGTGTGACATTCATTAACATATCCATCGATATATATGTTAACGAAAGGCCTGAAAAATGTTAGTGGATATGTTTTGTTGTTTTGGTTATATGAACTTACGCTTTGATTTACTCATAGGCACGTATTGAACAGTCAAGGCGTCTAAAGGTTCAAGAAATTGATGAAGATCGATTTGAAGTAAGTGGTGGTAACTCAACGCATGTTGTCAATCTGAGGTATAAGAGGTGTTCATGTAGGCGTTTTGATCTAGAGAGGATGCCATGCGTACATGCTATCGCAGCCGCATATACGGCCAACGTATCAGTTATAAACCAGCACCATCCATACTTCCGCAGAGACAGCCTCTGCAGTGGGTATGCGGAGGCGATAATGCCGATAGATACATCCTGCATCGTTCCTACTGATATTACACCGTCCAGATGTAAACCGCCTTTTGTTAGGAATCCTCCAGGAAGGCCAAAGATGACGAGGAGGAAGTCTTTTGTCGAGGTTGCGTTGGAGACGAAGCGGCCCCGCAAACAGCATGCTTGTTCTCAGTGTCAACAGGTTGGCCACAACCGTACAACATGTCCAGCTAATACGTAGTGCATGGGCGACAATAGACGTGTTATCTTTTCTTGGCGTGAGGATAATACTCTTTTTTCCTAAGTGCCAACATAGCTTTTTGTAACATGTTTATGATGGCCCTTTTTAATTTCTAAGCCCACATTTTTGTTTAACTATAATTGTTGGAGAAATTGTTCCCGGCTGCCCTAGATGGGCCTATTACTCGTGTGGGCTTTTTAGAAATCTAAAGCAAACGGTTTTCTGTTTGAATAAGAAGCTTTTTAAAGCGAAATATATCTGTTTGTGGGCTTTATATGGTCCATTAGAGAGGACATAATGCGATGGTTGGATAGTGTTGACATGTTCACTTATCGTAGATAACTATTGTTATGTACGTACATATATTGCGGAGTACTAAATTTTATATTTTGTTGACAAAACATAACCATATATTATCCATAATCAGCGTAACATTGGGTTCACTCAAAAGTACAAACACACCGGGGAAAAAAAAGTTAATAAATTGCATAGATCTGTGCCGGTTCTTTAAATAAATATGCTAAACTCCCTGAGTTCTCCCTTTCGCCCATCTAGTTCCTTTATTCTCAAGGTACTGCATTCTCCCCTACGTGCTCCATTATATGTTCTATATAGTAACGTCCAGCGATTTCAGATCTGCGGTAAATATAGAAAGTGTATTAACGTATTTGACAGTAGCAACAAATACAATTAGATATTTTAGTAGGAAAACAAAGAGCTTACATCTCCTTGTGATGTTCCATTCCCTCGAAATCTGGTTTTATATAGAACAGCGAAGAGGCGGTTGTGTTGACGAGGCAAGGAGCACCTTCAGAACATTTACAAAATTAGTTGTATATGGTTTCACAAGG
Source organism: Camelina sativa (assembly GCF_000633955.1). NCBI lineage: Eukaryota > Viridiplantae > Streptophyta > Magnoliopsida > Brassicales > Brassicaceae > Camelina > Camelina sativa. Next base: position 16,130,032 of record NC_025696.1, read on the forward strand.
CTGGTTTCCTTATCTGATCTATCAAATCGAACATACCTTCGTAGCTTCCAACCTTCCAGAACCGCAAAATACAAAAGACGGGTTCGGATGTAAAAGTAAGATGACACCCGAGTGCTTCCCAAGCATTTATGAAGCGAGCAGCATAATCATCTAGGGCACGACACTTGAGGGTTTCATTCCTACGATTTTCTCATGTTAATATTGAACGGGCATACGAAAAAACTTTAAATGTAAATGTATTGAAAAGGTAGCACAAATCTCCTTTACCTCCCATTCAGTAGGGTGAGGACAACTTCATTGGCCGCATTTGCCCCCTCGAGCAATCTTCTGTCTTCCACCCCAACTACACACCCACAGACATCTGATTCGGGGTAGACACATACTTTAAATGTTACGACCTATGTATTTTGATATGAAATTGTCTACTAACCTATTTATTTAGTATGAGGCCTAAAAACTAGTGATAATCACAAATATACCAATTAGCAAACATTTTTTAACGTTGTTTCAACCGATTTGTGTAATTGAAAATTGAAGATAAGCGTACCGAATGATATGGGATGGGTAATTCTCCCTCGAGATATATCACCCAAATCTTCGAAACGGAAGTAGTGTTTTTGATTCACCTGTGAGAGCAGGCCCATCGTCGACTCATCAGTAAATTTGATTTGGTAAGGATGATGTGTATTCCGCTCCCTAAGTGTTGGCTGGATGACCTTGAAATTTCTAATTTTATACCAATCACCATCATAGATATACTTCCTCATTTTCTTATAGGTCCCTGGTAAAAACGCCACCTCGATTGT
>NC_025696.1:16132789-16146080 GCF_000633955.1 Camelina sativa
TACCTTGAAATCATAGGGATGTGAACACTTCCCGACTTCACCAACCGAATGCACAGTAGTAACAAAACAATACATTTCTCGTACCAAACGTAAGGACCCATGTACCCACACACACTTTGTTGTACATACACAATTGGCAGATATATCTATTGTGTATAGTTCTTTTGCAAGATAGAACAGTTACAAAAGGAAAGGAAACAACATCAAGTGGTACATGCTTAAAAATAAGTAGAAGAGAAAACCATTGAAACAAAAGGCCGGATTCAGTCCGCGTAAAGCCTATGACGTAGATATTAGTACTGGGTTTATAACAGAAGGCATTTAGATGAAACGTTTAGGGCAAAACATCTAAAGAGATAATATAACTAAAGGATCTCGGATATAGATTTCGCCAACCACCAAAGGCCGCAATTGTTGCACACCATGTCATAGTCTCGATAGTTGAGAGAGTACAGACCATGCTCCAATAAACACAATTTAGCACATTCCGGAGAAGGGATCAAAGGGGCAATCGGATAGACGAATGTATCCTTGTACGTGTTTTCTCGCGCCGTCTGATATCTACCCAGCAACATGAACAACTCCCTGCCCAAAATCCTTGTTTGAGTTGTATTTAGTTGGTAGTGGTATTCCAAAAACAGGTACAGATAAGGACCCGCCATGTCGAGGTTCCCATGTAACATAGAAAAAAATCCACATGCTAGTGTGGCATCATCTCTTGCGGGTACGTTACGAGTTAGAAGTGCAATACCTCCCTCAATGTCGCTTTCCTCGGCAACAACCCGGAGACCTTCGTAATAGATTGCCTTTTCGTTCCCAGCGTCAAGGCATTTTTCGAAGATACGCCGGTGCATCCCTTCCTCTTTTATTCTACGATTTCGATGATGTAATTTTTGGAACCAAGAAGGATGGCAAGTAATGCTGGAGATGTTAGCATCCTTGAGAACTTGAGGCCTAAGCGCTGTTTTGACTCCTCGAGGTCCTGCCTTGACTATTGGAGCTAGGTAGTTCAAACCATCAACTGCGAGAAACCCGAAGATGATAATCAACATCTCATCTGGTAGATGAGGCATTTTTTGAGACGCAGACGCCATCTTGCTGTGATTTTTCAGTAGGAACTACAACTTGTACAGAAGGGTGTTTGAAGAACACAAAGTTCAGGTTGCACTCGGTGGGTCTGGTAATTATAATTTATAGAACGCTAACGAGATACGTATTTAAGCTAACACCCTACCCGTTTATTGTTGTAATGCGCCGAGACAAACGTCACTTACTACTGTTTAGGGTAAAACTCGCTGAGATATAAATCACATCACGCTGAGATAACACGACTTGGGGGGTAGGAGTTGTCACTTCTTTCAACCTACTGCTGTCATGTCTACCCTAAGTAGAGCCTAGCGGAATTTAAGAGAAATAATTGTCTAAGTAATGTATAACGCATTTGACATCCGTTATTATGGTGGCGCCACGTATATACTAATACGAAATAGAAGAATCTGCGTCAGCGGATATATTTATAATTAATTTGCATAAAGGGGGTTTTGCTCACCCAAACAATAATTGCATAAAGGGAGATAATGCCTGAACTATTCCTTCCCAGACTACGAACACGCAAATTGCAAATTCTAATACGTACAAGGCCTTAAAGTATATACTATTGTACGTACATTAAACGTACACTGAAATTATAAACGTTGTTATTACACTAATATCTTTCAGGTTGTGTACGTCTTAGTATTATATATAAGTGGTTTTGCAATGGGTAGGTACGAGTTTTAGGCACCCAACCTCTTAGTTTTCGTAAACAACATATTAAGTAGCGATAGATTCCGCGTTCTTATGAAGGATACAACCTACGTGTTACATGAACCAAAATGGTACTACAACAGGGAGACATTGTAAACGGATTTAGTTGCCGTAGAAGGATTCTAGAAGATATAAGAACTGCGTTGAAAACAGGATATTCGTTACATATTACGTTTAGGGCGAAACATATTATGAGAAAAGTAACTACAGGATCTCGGACATAGATTTCGCCAACCACCAGAGGCCGCAATATCTGCATCCAATGTCTTCCACCTCTTCATACCATTTGTTTTTGAAACCATGCTTCAATAAACACAATCGACCACATTCCGAAGAAGGGATAAAGGGAGCAATAGGATAGACAAATGTGTTCCTGTATGTGTCTACTTGCGCCGTCTGATATCTACACAGCAACCGGAACACCCCCTTGGCCAGAAACCTTGCTCGTTCCGATTTAAGTGGGTAGTGATGTGAATCAAACAGTTGAAGAAAATGTCGTGCCATCTCGCAGTTCCCATCTAACATAGAAAAAAACCCACAAGCGAGTGTCGCTATAGATTCCGCGGGAACGTTACGAGTTAGGAGTGCGATACCTTGCTTAATGTCTTCCACCTCGGCAACAACCCGGAAACCTTCGAAAAAAATTGCCTGTTTGTTGCCAGCATCTAGGCATTTCTTGAAGATACGCCTGTGGATCCCTTCATTTTGGACTCTACCATTTGGGTGATGTGGTGCTTGAATCCTCGTCGGATCCCAGCATAAGCTGAAGATGTTAGCAACCTTTAAAACTTGGGGAGAGAGCGCCGTTTCTACACCTCGATGACCTGCCTTCACTACTGGAGCGAGGTACTCCAAACCATCAACTGCGAGAAAGCCGAGGATTTTAATCAATATTTCATCGGGTATATCAGGCAATTTTCGAGTTCCAGTCGTCATTTTCACTTGAATTTTCTAAAACAATGTTTCGTATGTGTTGCAACTTGTGGAGGGTACTCTAAATAAAGAGAAAGTTGTAGTTGGGAGTTGCAGGGTTTTTAATAATTATATATAGAATGCTAACCAGAAACATATTTAATTCACATTGTGGTCGTTACGTACAACTGTGACCAGATTTCGTAACTTAGTATTTATCACAAACACATCATATTGAACGTCCTCATCAAGACACATCGATGAGATATAAGTCACATCCCTCTACTTACTTGTTAAACACTCTTCTACGTCTTCCCATATAAGACATTTGCGGGTATCAGTTGTCACATCGCAGTTGCCAACAGGTGTCATGTCTGACAATAGACGTTAAGCTGAGCGGGTAGTGAATAATCGAGATTGAGATAGTAGATTATAGTAGTAGACTTCAAACCCGTAATATGGTTATGACACGTGTATACTAATAGGGGATGTGGGGGATCATATATTGTTATGATGTAAAGAGGCCTAATATATTAACGGCCCATTAAGATTCTCAAAACGACACTCCATCTATATTGTTAGTGGATGTTTATAAACTCTTAATAATTAGTGGTTTGATGTTACCTCGCCATATTTGCTTAAGTTATAAACTTTTGTACGTACACTAAACGTACTTACTCTTGAACGTACACAGAAATTTAAAACTTTGTTATTACACTAACATCTTTCAGGTTGTTAACGTCTTACTATCCTATTTAAGTGATCTTGCAAAGTGAAGGTACGAGTTATATAGTTTTATATTCATAAATCATCTCCGATGGTCACATTTAGGCACCCAACCTCTTAGCTTTCGTAAACAACATATTAAGTACCGATAGATTCCGCGTTCTTATAAAAATGATAGGCCGTAGAAGGATTCTAGAAGATATAAGAACTGCGTTGACAACAGGATATTCGTTAGATATTACTTTTACGGCGAAACATATTATGAAAAAAAATTACTACAGGATCTCGGACATAGCATTCAACAACCACCAGAGGCCGCAATTTGTGCAGACAATGTCATAATCTTGATAGTTGAGAGAGTAGAAACCATGCTCCAATAAACACGATAATCCACATTCACGAGAAGGGATAAAGGGAGCAATAGGATAGACGAATTTGCCCCTGTATGTGTCTACACGCGCCGTCTGATATCTACACAGCAACCGGAACACCCCCTTGGCCAGAAACCTTGCTCGTTCCGATTTAAGTGGGTAGTGATGTGAATCAAACAGTTGAAGAAAATGTCTAGCCATCTCGCAGTTCCCATCTAACATAGAAAAAAACCCACAAGCGAGTGTCGCTATAGATTCCGCGGGAACGATACGTGTTAGAAGTGCGATACCTTCCTTAATGTCTTCCACCTCGGCAACAACCCGGAAACCTTCGAAAAAAATTGCACGTTTGTTGCCAGCATCTAGGCATTTCTCGAAGATACGCCTGTGGATCCCTTCATTTTGGACTCTACCATTTGGGTGATGTGGTGCTTGAATCCTCGTCGGATCCCAGCATAAGCTGAAGATGTTAGCAACCTTTAAAACTTGGGGAGAGAGCGCCGTTTCTACACCTCGATGACCTGCCTTCACTACTGGAGCGAGGTACTCCAAACCATCAACTGCGAGAAAGCCGAGGATTTTAATCAATATTTCATCGGGTATATCAGGCAATTTTCGAGTTCCAGTCGTCATTTTCACTTGAATTTTCTAAAACAATGTTTCGTATGTGTTGCAACTTGTGGAGGGTACTGTAAATAAAGGGAGAGTTGTAGTTGGGAGTTGCAGGGTTTTTAATAATTATGGCAATGAATGGCGACATGCATAAGTGCCCTTTTAAGTTTTTTTTTTTTTAAATCCGCGTTATGCATAATTTGATTTTTCTTTTTTGTTTAATACTAATACAAGTTACTAGAACGCACATAATTCGACATAGAGAGAGGTCAAACTATAGCCTAAATACGAACCATGTGTGAATATATTATTTGTTCACACCCTTAGTTCACACTGTGACCAGATTTCGTAACTTAGTAATGATTACAAACACATCATGTTAAACCTACTCATCAAGACACATCGATGAGATATAAGTCACATCCCTTAAACAACTCTTCTACGTCTTCCCATATAAGACTTTTGCCGGTATCAGTTGTCACATCGCAGTTGCCAACTGGTGTCATGTCTGACAATAGACGTTAAGCTGAGCGGGTAGTGAACAATCGAGATTGAGATAGTAGATTATAGTAGTAGACTTCAAATCCGTAATATGGTTATGACACGTGTATACTAATAGGGGATGTGGGGGATTATATATGGTTATGATGTAAAGAGGCCTAAAATATTCCAACCGGCCCATTAAGATTCTCAAAACGACACTCCATCTATATTGTTAGTGGATGTTTATAAACTCTTAATAATTAGTGGTTTGATGTTACCTCGCCATCTTGTCACGCAGTTATATCAAGTATCATTTATATCCATACCAAATACTTCCCCAACCATATCAAACGATTGTATTATAAAATCGTTTGCATTACAATGTGCACATAATACTTTCACTACAAATATGACCAACCCAAATCTTCCTGACGATCTGTTGGCGCGAATAGCTAAACTAATGGCAGCAAAACACTGGTGGTACATGCAGTCACTCCTACGTTCGGGAAATAGAGGCAAAACTATAGTTTACCGTCGCGACGTCTTGAAAGAGGCAAACATCTTCAACATGTGCAGTGACCCCGATGATATCATGTTTGGTGGTCGACACCGGAAGTTTTTTGAAAGGTGCCTTGATGCGGATAATCCAACGGCCATATATTATGAAGGCCTTCGTCTTGCAACAAAAGATGGGGACATTGAAGGGGCCGTAAATTTACTCCTGCGTAACGTACCAACACATGCCGACGCTACTCTTGCGTCTGCCATGTTGTGCATCTGTAAAGGGTCCGGAGTCCAGGCGGGTCATTTGCTTCAGCTGTTTTCTATAAAACACTACCCACTTGACTCCGAAGAGGTTGGAGATATGTGTGAAGAACTCATCACTGAGCTTATTCACTATGGAGCATCACACAATACAACTTATGGTGTGTTTTTTGACTACCCTGATGATGGGGAAATAACAACTCCTTCGTGCGCACTAAAATGCGCGCTCTCAATGAGGAAGGAAGACGTACTCAATATGGTGGGCCCTTACAAGCATCGTTGCAGGAAATGCACAATCTGGTGGTGCGCTCGCCGAATTAGTCAAATGCTTTGGTAGTTTTATAACGAAACATGTTTGCATTTCCTCGTTCCCGTGTACACCCTATCTCCTATCAATTCTAATTTTAATATTAAACGAAGTATTTTGTCAGCGATGCACCTTTGCAGAATAAGTCAAGCTAATAAAGGTAACCACGAACTTTGTTAGATGTGATAACTGGCTATTAGTTTTAGTAAAACTAATTGTTTATCGAATATCTTATTCTGTACGATACATGGCTAAGACCTACATCAACAGTTACATGCACGTGTAGCTCGAATTGAATATTACCCTTTTATACTTAAAATTGAAACCACTATATCTAATATATAATATAGGGAAATTAACAATATGTTAGTATCTAATAGTAGTCGTATTTAATGCAATGACATGTTGCTATTTTTAATGCAATGGCCAACAGATTTGACGTCCATATAAATGAATTTTACTTATATCAGTGATGTAATTTTACTTATATACGTACACGGGTACCAAAGAACCAACATAGCTTGTTGGCTACTTTTGGCGTGTCTAATAACACATAATTGAATCATTACATTTTTATATAAATATATTCCTATACAATCAGTACATTTTACTGTTAAATACCACCGAGTTAATTACCTGTTATAGTAAAAATAAAATTACCACTGTTCTCACTATATATAGATGTGTGTACGTAATAAGATGTTTTATTCCCTACACACAGCAAATACCATCCACAGCCCATATCGTCTCCAACAAAAAACAAAAAAAAACAAAAAAAACAAAAAAAAAACAATGAACACCCCTCCGAACGAGATATTCCTGCCCATCAAGCTGCCAAACCCTACAAGCCTCCTTGTCAATTTTATTCCCGTATCTGTCACTCCTATCCCCGTATTGGTCGAGGCGCTGAACACTGTCGACCTCCAAACTGTTCAACTTCGTCCGTTCATCACGTGGCCACAGTTCATCACTATGGAGTCTAAGTTCAGGCCCTACTTTGAGCTTCTCCTATACAGGGGCCACATCGTAGCGAACTATCTTGAGGGCGTCAGGCTAGCTTCAAACTCCCCCACCTTTGCTGAAGGTATGGCAAAGCTACGCTATTTTGCACCAACGGATCCGTATGCGAATTTCGCTTATGTGCTGTTCGCAACGTTTACGGGCCAAGTGACGGAGGCCGAGGCGTTTGGCAATATTTTCTGGTTCATGGTCCCTCACATGAACACCGCCGTTGAAGTCGCTGGCCTGGTTATGTACCATGTTGCGAACCTCCATCTCGGTGGTCCCCTTTTTGAAGTGAGATCGTCGCCTTCTCTCCTCCACCGCCGTAGGTGTACTTGCAGTAGCTACCTCACCGGGTGTAAGTCCTGTTTTTTCTACTGGTATGCACAGGAGTTGCGCCCGTTCTTTTAAGATCCTCTTTTCATGTTTTTATTTTTTTGCGGATTAACCTTAGTGACGACGTTTTCAACTAGGTTAATGTATAAATATTATGTACTTGATGGTTGTTTTTTTCTTTTTGGGACCTCGAACCGTTATCCGGTGTATGCCGGATTTTATTTTATAATCAACGTATGTAATCAACGTACGTCTTGTTTTATTTAATAACATACCCTACAAATTATCGATGTACGTACCACCGCTCATATAAGTTCACATGTACGTACCAGACGTATACAACAGCACATTAAAACAAAAAAAAACAAAAAAACTTGAAAGAGCAGCCATTGGAGATTATAGAACTAAAGGATCTCACATATAGATTTCGCCAACCACCAAAGTCCGCAATTAGTACACAAGATGTCGTAATCTCGAAAGTTTATAGAGAAGAAACCGGATTTGATACAACAAATGGCGGCACAGTCCGCTTTAGGGATGAGGTGAGTAGATGGATAGACGAATGTATCCTTGTACGTGTTTTGAATTGCCACCTGGTATGTAAACAACAGGCGAAACACATACTTGCCTACAAATCTGACCCCATGCGATTTTAGAGGAAAGTGATGTGCATCAAATAAGTGAAGAAAATGAACCGCCATCTGTTCGCTTCCATATAAAATAGAAAAGATACCACATGCCAGTGTTGCCTCAGCGTCTGCGGGAACGTTACGAGATAGAACAGAAATGCCTCGCTTGATGTCTCTCTCCTCCGCAACAATCCGGAGGCNGCCGGAGGCCCTCGTAGTAGATTGCAACTTGGTTTCCAGCTTTGAAGCATTTTTTGAATATACGCCTATGAATCCCTTTATCTTGAGGGCCACCATTTGGGTTGTCTGACGTTTGGATCAATAACGGAGCCCAACAGATGTTGTAGATGTTTGCATCCTTTAGAACATAGGGGTCGAGCACCGTCTTCAGTCCTCGCCGACCCGACTTCAAAATTGGAGCAAGGTGCGACACCCCATCTACTGCGAGAAGCCTAAAGATTTCGAGTAAAATATCATCAGGGAGATATGGGAGCTTATTGTGTGCTTTCGGCATTTTTTATTTTTTTTTCAGATTTTGTTATCGGAGCTATTATATATGCTTCAACAATAACGGAGGTAGGTTGTTAAATTTGTATATATACTGTACAATATAATTACTCTGCGTGTCCTTTTAGCACAATGCGTCTTGAAGAATAAAGTTACACGGAGTAATTAGTTGGGAAAAGGTGTACGTAATGCTTACGCAACATCATACTGGTTCACACGATAAAGGTATTTCTCTCGTCGTCTCGGTTACCAAAAATATATACTGTACTCGTTGGGCAAAGTTTATAATTATTACTTGCTTAAAAAGTGATCAGTAAACAGTATGATGAGATAATAGTCATTTCAAAATATAAGTAAGAATGATTTTACAGAAAAGAAGATGTCAAATCCCTGCATGTACTTGTCGCATTTAATGCTATAGCTATTGGCTGTTCCGGACGTCAAATTGGAAAGTAGTGTAGTTCGTATATAATTTGTCTCAAATCCGGTTTGTAAAAAAAGACACGTTTCCGTACAAGCATATTTTACAAATAATATTACACGAGTTCTCTAACTTTATAAATCAAATATGTGGCTGTTCAAGATAGATATTATTTTTAACTGCACCTTATTTGTCTTTTTGTGGTTAATGCATGAGAAAGACATGCATAAATTGTATACCTTTTTATTATGCTCTTCACCCTTAATCTAGAAAAGCTAAATATATGATCTACCTTTACTCTGCTTGTAAATCTCAAACCGCTAATAACCGAATATTATTTAAAACAAGCCCGATTAAACCATCTCTTCAAGTGTTTATCAGAATTATGGTACAGGGTTTGGAATTGAGGGAAACATAATTTTGGTCTATCGATGCTTGTTAATATTTTTGAGTTAAATGGTTAAGGTGTGGGCTTAGCGATATCCTCAGACGTTTTGGTCGGGATCTCGTTATTAATTTATGATTCCCGGTTATTTGTTAGTCTTGTAAATATACAAACTATACATATGTACGTATACTACATTGGGAAGGTACGTACATTTAGGGTCTTATTAAACGGACACCATGTAAAGTTGAACGGCCGCGCCGTTTCGAGATTTCGCTCTCCGTAAATATTTAAATTGCTCTCAACCTTCGTCAATTCCTAACACAGTTTAAAGTAAGAGGTATCCAAAATCTGAGATCACCATGAGCCTCAGAACCAATCGTATTGCTGAACTGGACCGCGAGAGAAGGAATGGTGTTGGTGTATCCACGCCAAAGTGTTGAACGCTTGGTCGATTCACGAATGCTTTATAAAACGAGTTCTCCTCCTTGTGGACGAAGAGGTTAGTTGAACAAGTCTTTCTTATTTCGCTAAATCCAACAGTTTTTGATGTATAACAATTTATCTGTTATGAAGGGTTCCACAATCGAAGTGGCGTTTCTACAGGGTGAATACCCAAATATCCCGCCAAACCCTGTAATCGGTTCCTGGTACGATATTCGAGAGTTTAAATTAATCAATCCAACTCTCAAGGAGAGAAATACTCATCACCCATACCAAATCAAGTTTACGCATGAGTCAACCATGGATGTGATCCAACCTTTGAATCACAAAAATTACTTCCGCTTCGAGGATATCGATGATATAACTCGTGGCAGAGTTACTCATCCCGTTTCTTTCGGTATGTTTTATCTATAATTTCTTTAATATGTATATATTAATGTCCGTGGAATTATGAACTTGCGATGGTTGCTGAGATTCATTTAGTGGTCGTTTGGTCAGTTGAGGACATTACTTTTAAGTGTATCATTTGTAAAAGTACAAAATAAACGTTACATCCACATTTTATTTTCCCCCCATTAGATGTTTGTGGGTGCATCGTAAATGTGGACGTCATAAGAAGACGTTACGATGGCAGGTGTATTGAAGTTGTCTTCACTCTCCTGAATGGCAGGTTAAGTACCTATTATGCTATAGACATAGTAATATACATATATATATTGGAACTTCATAGGTTTAAATTTGAAAGCAACTGTGCGTTAATGCAGGAATGAAAGTGTCAAATGTCGTCTCACAGACTTCTATGCCCATCAATTCCTCTCTGATTGGGAATCAAAGGGATGTCATGTTCTCCACAAATCCGAGCCAGTGTTTTGTGTCTTCCGGTTCTTTAAGGTTGGGAGTTATGAAGGTACGTCAGATGAAATTGATATTATGATAGAAGCAAGTACATGTAATTTGTCTAGCAACTCAATTACGTAATTGTGTGTAGGCGTACCATGTCTTGTACACACCGAAGCGTCTTCTAAATTCTTCATTCGAGCAGATTTCGAAGGACTTGGACATCACAAGGAGATGTAAGTTGATATTATATTAATAATTGGTATGAAAGCGTATGTGTTCTTCTCTGTTTTAGAGTCTCACATGTACATTTAATTTTTTAAACTTATAGAAGTGAGTTTGCTNCACATAGTAATATACATATATATATTTGAATTTCATAGGTTTAAATGTGAAAGCAACTGAGCGTTAATGCAGGAATGAAAGTGTCAAATGCCGTCTCACAGACTTCTATGCCCATCAATTCCTCTCTGATTGGGAATCAAAGGGATGTCATGTTCTCCACAAATCCGAGCCAGTGTTTTGTGTCTTCCGGTTCTTTAAGGTTGGGAGTTATGAAGGTACGTCAGATGAAATTGATATTATGATAGAAGCAAGTACATGTAATTTGTCTATCAACTCAATTACGTAAATGTGTGTAGGCGTACCATGTCTTGTACACACCGAAGCGTCTTCTAAATTCTTCATTCGAGCAGATTTCGAAGGACTTCGACATCACAAGGAGATGTAAGTTGATATTATATTAATACTTGGTATGAAAGCGTATGTGTTCTTATCTGTTCACAGTCTCACATGTACATTTAATTTTTTAAACTTATAGAAGTGAGTTTGCTGCACAACACTACATTAACAATGTGATGGGACACGATGGGACAACAATTGAAACAATTGCCCAGGAAGGAGAAAGCTCCGGAACCCATACAGAATCTGCACGGACGTTCGTCAGACTGTCCGCGGAATGAGGAATGAAAAACTAACGAGAAAAAGAAATCAAATGTTGTTTTCTATTTCAAATATTGGTGTAATCATCGTAGCGAATACGTACAATGGTTTTATTATTAAAACGTACTCTATCCTATTTATTCAATATTCGAATAATTGTTGAAATTGAGATAGAAAATAATAGGGAGAGTTTTATTAAAATTGTTATTATTAGTAGCTATTTTATTAATAGGGAGTAGTAAATGTTTATTTCTTTTTGGACATTAAATAAAGTAAAAGAAATGACTGAATGCTTTGTATTGTCTTATCAGAAAGATAATTTATTCCCCACACCATAGTTGATGTACGTTGGAAGTCATAATATATTGTGATAGTCGTCTACGTACTTAGAAGCTTAAATAATCGTACAATCAATACTAGTGAATAGCAACCCTCTGGATTGATCTACTTGAGAGGAAGTGATGATAATTACGTAACTGGATACACATCAAATAAACATAATGATGAGAAAACTATCATATCTAAAGCAACAATAAATACGACTCTTTTCGAAGTTGTCACATCAGAGAACCTACAAATGTCATAGTCTAGGCTTAGGGTTAGCTGATGGTTGAGTTACAGCCGATATTTAACGAATACGAATATAATGAATTTGAAATCCGATAACACGAAAGTGACACGTGGTTCGCACTACTTATATGTTTTAGTAATTATAATCGAGTAGGCGTGCATGAGAGCTCATAAACCTAAAATCAGTGCCGTGCCAAGGTCAATAGAAACTTAAGGCAGATAATAAAGTGTAGCTTCGCACATTCCAACTTTGAGAGAAATTTTATCTTATTTTAGTATAAAAAATGAAATATTGTTCATTTTCATAACAAATTGCAAAATTTAGTTGCTTACTGCAAAGGAAAATAAACAAATATTGGGTTCCTTCGTAATTAAGTTTTTAACAATAGGGTAATTTAAAACGACGTCATATAGAAACTAGTATAAATTCCCAGGATTTTCGCCTAACTCCCCCACCACCTCTCACATCGTAGGTTTTATTAGCGGCAGTTTCCGTCTATTTGGTTCTGCACATACTGCACATATTGCTATTAACTCCCAAAAAATGGCGACTTCTAGCCGTAAGAAGATTGATCTGCCAGACGAGATCTTGATAAAAATAGCCAAGCATCTCGTAGTTGATGGGTTATGGCGAGCACGCCCATTATTTACGGCTGGTCGGCGAGGAGTGGATACGGTGCTTGCACGAGAAGTTCTGAAGGTTGCCAGCATCTACCAAATCTGTGAACATCCTTCTTCATTCCAAACGACAAGGAAGCCAAATGGTGAACTTCAGGAAGAAGGGATTCACAGGCGTATTTTCGAAAGATGCTTGGACGCAGGGAACACAATAGCAATGTACAACGAGGGGCTACGGATCGTTGCCGAGGAGCAAGACATTGAGCGCGGTATCGCACTATTAAAAAAGAACGTTCCCGAAGATGCCGAGTCCACTCTCGCATGTGGAATTTTCTCTATGTTATATGGGGACGAGCAGATGGCGGTTCGTTTTCTTCACCAATTTGATGCACATCACTATCCACTCCAATCAGAGGGAGTACGGCTTATCGGGGAAGATCTGTTCCAACGGTTGAGTATGTTTAAGACGGCGCGTAAAAACACGTACAAAGATTCTTTTGTATATCCCTCCAGTTCGTTGATCCCTTTCCCGGACTGTGCCATGAGTAGTTGTTTGAGATGGGGCAGGTTATCGACCGACACACGTTATTATGACATCATCTGTGTAAATTGCGGAGT
>NC_025696.1:16146363-16152952 GCF_000633955.1 Camelina sativa
ATTTTCTCTATGTTATATGGGGACGAGCAGATGGCGGTTCGTTTTCTTCACCAATTTGATGCACATCACTATCCACTCCAATCAGAGGGAGTACGGCTTATCGGGGAAGATCTGTTCCAACGGTTGAGTATGTTTAAGACGGCGCGTAAAAACACGTACAAAGATTCTTTTGTATATCCCTCCAGTTCGTTGATCCCTTCCCCGGACTGTGCCACGACTAGTTGTTTGAGATGGGGCAGGTTATCGACCGACACAAGTTATTATGACATCATCTGTGTAAATTGCGGAGTGTGGTGGGTGGGCAAATCTATATGTGAAATCCTCTAGGTGTATCGTCGGTTCCCTTCTGTGTTGCGTTTCTCCTCGCCACGTATGTTTCATTAGATAATTAAAATTACTATGTAATGAAGATGTTAATTAACGTGTATGCCGATATCTGTCGTTTTGCTCGTTTTGCTCCTTTTGTTCCAAAAATGTGTACTAGATGTCGTACTGCTCCTTATATTAACAAAAAAGTTGTAAAATGGCAATTTCCTAGCTTCGAACCATCCATATAGACGACGTGTACTTAGTTTCACCGGGTAAACACACAAAACTATCAACAGTGCCGGCCCAACCAGTTTTGCCCATTAACAAACAGTAGGAAAAAAAAGTTCCTTATACAACTTTACAAGGGCTCGAACTCGTGACACTGAAGGACAATGAAGTCCAATCCTACCACTGTACCACCGCACCTTTTATGATATTGATTCCCCTAAAATCACTAATATAATATGTATCATAAAGCCCTTGATTTACGGGCTTTATTAAAGGACCGGCACTGTATCAAGCTTACGACGCCGTTCGCAACTATTGGAAAACGACACAACTTGGAAAAGTTCATGTTGTTTTTCAATACAAAAAACGACACAATACAGAAAGTTCTATAAAAGGCCAACCGAATATAATAGATATATTATAAGATTCAGGGAAATTAGGGTTCATTGAACTGATTTGGGGGAAACAGAGAGAGCCGCTGCCGTAGATGTTGGATTAGATTTTGAGAGTTGGATATTCGGATAATAATTTAAAGTTCCTCTTTTATTTATTTTCACTCTTTCAATTACGTTATCAGTTTCGTTCTTAATGTCTTCTTTGCCAAACACGAGTCCAGTCGAGTATGACGATGCGGAGTATGGGATCCCGGCTGTTTGTTACTGTGGTGAAACGCCAAACCTACAACCTTCTTTTACAAGGACAAACCCAGGGAGGCTTCACTACACTTGTAGAAATAGAGAGGTAAGTGATTTACAGTTTCGCCGAGGTTGATTAAAGATCAGATTTATTTGCATAACTTAACTTTCGTGTAAAAAATTATTTTTAAATTAATGCAGGATGGGGACTATCACATTTTTAAATGGTGGGATGAAGCTATGATGGAGGAACTGGAAACAGTGAAGGAAAATTTTCTAAAGTTAAGTACTTTGAATTTGCGTGAAACGCTTCAGGCACAAAAAGAGGACATTGCTAACATCTTAAATATGCACAAGGAAAATCAGATGGAGTTGGAAAGGATGAAGACGTTGATTGCGTACAAGAGTGATGGATTAATTATGAAATTAAAACTGACCAATGTGTTTGTTGCGACTTTGTTTATAGTAGCAACAATGACCTATTTCTTAATGTAGTTTTGTCGTTTTATTAGAGTAGTATTTTGGGTTGTGGGTTAATTGTTTGAAATCAAGTTATAAACGTTATATTTGGTTTAGTGACATATTTTGTCGTCTAAAAAAAAGACTGTTTGGAACCTTGTCGTGTTAATATTATCGACCAAACCCTTCCAATTAATCATAAACATTTGTACACGTTTGTACACATACGTCTAACATTAAAGGTTGGCAGTATTAGGAACATGCTAACCAAATTAAAATAAATATATATAATTAACCATGCGTATTACACAAAAACATTTTACATCAAAATATTCCTATCCACGTTAGATAGATTGTTTGGATGTAGGTAATAAAGATAATATAAAGAGTTCAGCAATGTGGTTTAGAAGTTTATAATGTAACCAACATTGACAAATGGAAACATAGGCTACGAATCGTCTTGACTCGGCTCGCGCTGGTCGAAGTATTCCAACCGGAGTTTGAAATCTCTAACCTCAGGGAAGGGTGGTTCAAATATCACTTTAGAAACACCCGGTTGACTAACCACTTCCATCCCTCCTGCGGTGTGGAAAAATAAGGAAAAAGGGTAACCAAAATTAGTTTTATGCAGTAATCTTATAATTAAAAGGTGAATTGTTTTAAATACGTTTGCCTAATCAGTACCTCCATCCTTAAACTTGGGCCTCTAGAATCGCAAGACTACAACTGGTTTGCCTCCGCATAGCCAAAAATTGCGGACGAAATCATCGACCATCTCATCATACGCCACACATTGCAAGTGATGACCCCTACACACAGAGACACCTTACGTTAATATCCCGATATATCTTTAAAGTGTGTGAAAGCTAATAATCGCAAAAACGACTCACTCAAGATTCGTCAATGAAAACCGTATCAACCGGGTTCTCTCGGCAAAACGTGGAGCAGTTGGATCGTCCACCAATATTCTTCGTTCGACGTGAGTAACTTGCCCCATCGTGTCTATGGTGTCATGTCATTAGAATTATGGTACTGGATATGATATTAAAAACCGGAACAACACAATGCAACGTTACCTAAGCAGCAGTTCTGGGTCCAACGAGGCCATCGTTCGTAAATTTGGTCGAAGGGGACGTAATCGATGTAGTGATTGGTCGACAAGCAACGAATGTTGTCCACAACCATGTCAGCAGCGAATTTGATCCGGTAGTTGGAAGCCACGACCTTCACAGCGGATGTGTCGTCAGTGACGACGAAATTAGAGAAGGTTTTCCACAAACCCTCCTCAATCCCCGCACAGAACTGGGGCAACAGGTCCTCGCTGATTGTTGCCTGCATCTTATCTCCCTACGGTGGGGGAAAACAGTTCAACCATAATGTACATGTATCATTTAATATTAAGTGCATATAATATGATGATGAGACGAGTCACTTACGAAAACATCCGAAACAACCATTTCAAAGGTGACGATGTTCGCTTCTCTCTTTCTCCACTTGCGGATGATCTTAACAGAAACCTTCCAATCAGATCGCCACGTCTGGAGATCGGATAGCCTGTCGAAATGCACCATGACTTTGTTGCACTTATGTTTACTTAGCGATGTGATATTTTTGTTTTTGAGAGACGAATACATAGTTCACTGGGTGTGAATTTGTCTTCTTATATAAGCAGCGAACAAACACAAACGGATGTATCATATTGTGGTTTTTCAAACGTCATGACTGCAATCCAGACAGATACATAGCATTTAGATAATTAACACGTGTAACTGCCAGTTAAGCGAAGACGATACATCGCATGCACCACTTAATTATGACCCTATAGTCGACGTTATATATAGCCGGAAAATATATTGGTTCATTTAACAAACCAACTCAATGTAAAACTTTATAAAACATCAAGGAATAGATCTCATCTGGTATAAACTCACAGATAAAGGCTGATATATAGTGCAAATGAACCAATAACGTTGAAGAACTGTATATTATGAATAAAAATAATTAAAGACAAGCTCAGCCATTGCACTGTGTATAAATAAAAAATTATTTTTAAATAGTTTAGTAGTAGAGGCAAAATCTTCTTTATTGCTAATAGACGGAAAACTCACACCTCAGCTGCGACGGCGGAATCTTCTGTCCGATAGGGTTGTTTTACCTCCCAATTTCTTGAATCAAGGTGTTTAGATTTGGGATAAGTACTACAAAAACGACACTCCCTACAAGTCGGCGACGGAACATTTAAGGCAGAAGAGATTACAGAGGTCGGGTGAAATCAGAAAAAGGCGAGTAGTTTTGATCCCTCTATCATCACCGGTTTTGAATCAGAAGGTAAGTGTTTGTCTTCACTTCCTACTTTAAATTGGAAGAGGGATTGTTCCCCCAAATTCTATATTACGTTGGAAGAGTATATAGCAATTACAATTAAGTATCGATTTGAGTAGCCCAGGATGTGAAATCAATGAATAGTTTTGTATTTGCGGCGGGCAGAGGCTAAATAACCCTAATCGTCAACAGAAGTGAACTTTGGTAGACATTGGTATTAGGGTTAATTGGTTTAGTGTACGTACATATTAATATGGTATTAGGGTTACTTCGTGGTGATAGGATGGATCCCGAGGCTGTAGAGATCGTTCCTCAATTGAGCTTGGATCTACCGAGGAGGTTATTTGCTCTTGACCGTTACCCTCTCAAAACCAAGATAAATGCGTATTCAAAACCGGAATATCTTTCTACAATATCGAGGGTGCTGAGTGGAACAAAGGAAATGGAAAACTTGTTAGAGTCTCCATTTGGGCAGCTTTTTCGTATCCCTGCTAACAAGATCTCGTTCTCCGGTAAACTTGTTCATGGATTTGTTTGCCGTCAATTGGTGACCAAAAAGCGGCATGAGATGTGGATTGTGTTTGGTGGCAATCCAATCAAGTTTGGTTTACAGGAATTTGCAGAGTTGACAGGGCTCGAATGTGGGAATTATCCTAAAAAGAGAGATGTGGAAAGAGCTACAAAAACGGATAAAGGATGTAAGACTGTTTGGGAGGTTCTATTCGGGGAAAACATGGAACCAACGATCTCCGAGTTGGTAAAAAGGTTGGAGACTGAGGAAATGGAATCGTGGCAGAAACTAGCTTTAGCGCTGATTATAATAGTTGATGGAGTTCTAACATGCGCCACGCAACCAGTAAAACCAGATCCGAAGACAGTGGAGATGACCAAGAATATTGATTTTTTTTTAAAATATCCATGGGGAAGGTTGTCATTTGAACGGACGCTGGAGACTATAACAGGATTTAAATGTCCAGCAGACGTAGACAGCTTAGTAAAAACTTTCAAGCAACAATCAGTTGCTGTTCATGGATTTCCTCTAGCACTCCAGCTGCTGGCTTTCCAATCTGTCCCTGCAATTGCAAGATTAGTACCATCTGACGTTCAAGATCAGGCGTTTAATCAAAGATCGATCCACAATCTGGCTAAACTGCGGCCAATCAAGACAGCAGACATCTTCGCATGCGAGGCTGCTAAAGAGGTATGTACTTATCCCTTGTCTATCAGATATAATACGTTAACGACCTGAATCTATAAGTTCCGTAAAATGTATATATTTTTGTAATCATATTATAGGTGGTTATTAGACGGATGGTTGGTAGTGGGGAGCATTGTGATAGTCGAGAATTGGCGTGGCGTGACGAAGAGGAAGACCATCAAGTTGACAACATTGAAAATCTTATTAAAGCAGGCCACAAATGGGATGAGGCAATATGGATGGGAGGTGATGATAGGTGTCCAAAACAGACACGTCCCGAAGAGAAAGGTATTAAAAACATTTATACATTACAAAGGGATACACTATAAAGTTAATTTTTTAAAAAATTAATGGTTAATTAGTGATATAGTTACAGTTGACTGTCGGAAGAGGAAAAGAGCAGACACCGCAACAATTGACAATAAGAAAGAGAAGAGCACGAGAACTGATGCGCGACCGGGGGGTACGCACGTTGTTCATGAACGTTTGGACGATGACCAATTTGAAAGGTTTAAGGCGGAACTATACCGGTTCTACAGGAAACAAGAAGCTCTGATGAAGGAAAATCAGGCAAACATGGAGATTTTCGTACGTACAGAGATCCGCAAGGAGATAAGAGCTGCACTATTAGAGGTTAAAAGAAACGAACATGGGGAACCTTCTGACGCTTGGCATACAGTTTCAGAGAAGAAGTATTCAAAAAAAAAAAGAGGGAAAACTATAAAGTTTAGAAGAATGAGTTCAGTAATGGTTATGAAAAAAAAGGGAGAGAAGGTCAGAAACAGGGGATGCGCTGCCACTGCTAAGGTTGATATGACAAATAGCTTAAGGGTAGTAATTTTCTCACTACTTACATATATTAATTTATGTTGCTATCGTGGTGTGCACAGGGTGATCGGAATAATGATGGTTCGAAGGATGCCATAGATGGTCAACACACTGTAAGTGGTGACTCTTTAGTTGGAGGCCAGGTAATGGACAACAAGATCCTCTTTAGAATACGACTCAATCAACGTAATGGGGGTGTTTATGCTTATGCACCTATCATATACGCTTTATATATTTGACCGTAGGATACAACCCGTACTCATATTAATGAGTGGGTCACCGATAATAACGACTGTGGCCTGAACGAACCATCCCCGGACAATGGAGTTAATGAATGTCGCCAAGATTGTGACGCGGGGGACATTGCTGTCGAGTTATCACCAACTAAACTCGTATCCGATGTAAGTATTTGACACGGAATGGAGATTACAACACTAAATTCGTAATAAAGCATTGTCCACCTTTAATTGAACAGATATTGCTGCAGCTGAATACTAAAATGGAACCTGATCTGCATTGTAACAAAATGGTAGGTCAGGAAGTAACCATAAAANTAAAAGGGTTAACCATCTGTGGGTTTCATATATATTCGGTTATTTGTTTATCTCCT
>NC_025696.1:16153012-16178199 GCF_000633955.1 Camelina sativa
GTGTCCAAAACAGACACGTCCCGAAGAGAAAGGTATTAAAAACATTTTTACATTACAAAGGAATGCACTATAAAGTTAATTTTTTAAAAAAATAATGGTTAATTAGTGATATAGTTACAGTTGACTGTCGGAAGAGGAAAAGAGCAGACACCGCAACAATTGACAATAAGAAAGAGAAGAGCACGAGAACTGATGCGCGACCGGGGGGTACGCACGTTGTTCATGAACGTTTGGACGATGACCAATTTGAAAGGTTTAAGGCGGAACTATACCGGTTCTACAGGAAACAAGAAGCTCTGATGAAGGAAAATCAGGCAAACATGGAGATTTTCGTACGTACAGAGATCCGCAAGGAGATAAGAGCTGCACTATTAGAGGTTAAAAGAAACGAACATGGGGAACCTTCTGACGCTTCGCATACAGTTTCAGAGAAGAAGTATTCAAAAAAAAAAAGAGGGAAAACTATAAAGTTTAGAAGAATGAGTTCAGTAATGGTTATGAAAAAAAAGGGAGAGAAGGTCAGAAACAGGGGATGCGCTGCCACTGCTAAGGTTGATATGACAAATAGCTTAAGGGTAGTAATTTTCTCACTACTTACATATATTAATTTATGTTGCTATCGTGGTGTGCACAGGGTGATCGGAATAATGATGGTTCGAAGGATGCCATAGATGGTCAACACACTGTAAGTGGTGACTCTTTAGTTGGAGGCCAGGTAATGGACAACAAGATCCTCTTTAGAATACGACTCAATCAACGTAATGGGGGTGTTTATGCTTATGCACCTATCATATACGCTTTATATATTTGACCGTAGGATACAACCCGTACTCATATTAATGAGTGGGTCACCGATAATAACGACTGTGGCCTGAACGAACCATCCCCGGACAATGGAGTTAATGAATGTCGCCAAGATTGTGACGCGGGGGACATTGCTGTCGAGTTATCACCAACTAAAATCGTATCCGATGTAAGTATTTGACACGGAATGGAGATTACAACACTAAATTCGTAATAAAGCATTGTCCACCTTTAATTGAACAGATATTGCTGCAGCTGAATACTAAAATGGAACCTGATCTGCATTGTAACAAAATGGTAGGTCAGGAAGTAACCATAAAAGGGATAACCATCTGTGGGTTTCATATATATTCGGTTATTTGTTTATCTCCTCTAATCTACACGTGTGCAAAATTTTGCTTCTAGCAACGGACCTACTACGAACACGCGTCTTAAAAGTTTCATTATTTTGAATAGGAGGATGGGAAAGAACTGCATCAAGAAGGCGGGAAACTCGAGTTCGAGTGGTTTAACAGTAACGGAGGGGACATAAGACGTCAGGAAGGCGAGTCAGATGAGGGTTGTAACAAAACCGAAATACCTGTAGAAAATGAAACTGCAGTTGACGGTGAACAAGAGGCAAGTGTCTAACTTTGATGATTTTGAGTATTTGTGACATTTGTGTACGTAAGTATGAATCTATGTACGTACACCTTATTAGGCCGAAGTCCAAGCACTACAAATTGAAAGCGATGGCATGGAGGGCTGTAACAAAACTGATGGACATGTACAAATAGAAACAACAGTTAACCTCCAATTGTGCAAACTTATTTTTTTATTTCGAATATTTGCCATATTTATAGTGTCTACTAAGATGGTCCAGTGTACGTCACAACTAATGTATGTACGTGCATCTTATTAGGCCGGAGACCAAGCAATACCCAACGAAAGCGATGTCGAAGAGGGCTGTAAAGAGACTAGAGGTCAACCAGATCAAAGTCCCGGGGAGGAATGTATTCCCGGTGAGTCAGACAATTTAGTGCCGCAGACGGTTATTATTGTGGATGAAACAGGACGGGCTGAGATATTGATAATGGAGATACATGCGAGTCAACCATCCGAAGCCATAGTGATAAAAGCAGGGTCGGTTTCATACGACCCTATGGAAGATGTTGCTGATGGAAAATTCGCCAAATTCACCGAGTTGATAAAACAAGATAATGTGTAAGTGTAGTATATATTACTCCGATGACATATTGATATCCTCAATCATTGATATAGGGTATCCATAATTAAAAAATTGCACAGGGTACACACCTTTTTCGGATTCCGCAAGGCAGATATCCTATTCTTCTCTACTCTTATATCGTCCCAAAAATGGGTCCATAGTCAGGTACATATTTTAAACTTTAACTACACGATTTTGGTGTGTTCATGGTTTCTTGTTGGATTTAAATCCCACAACGGGTTTGCATTTAACTGCATCTGCAGCACATGGAGATGATTGCCCTAACGCTGTGGCACAAAAACGGAGAAGAAATGATAAAACAAAGGACCGTAGTTTTGGACGACGTTCTGTTTTACGAGTTGACAAGAAGGTTCCAAGCATTCAACAGGAGCACAGCGAAACGGAATTTCAGATGGGACGAAGTACTCATTGACATCGTCAATGGGGAAAGGATGCACCACGAACCAAGGTTGAAGTGGGTTACAGATGTCGACGTTATATATGCTCCAATGAACTGGAAATCTAAGCATTGGGTAGGAGTGGGCATAAATCTTATAACGAGACATGTTTCCATTTACGATCCTTTGATGACCTCCACCAGAGAAACCCTTGTAATGTCCCGGATCAAGCCGGTGTGTGAGATGATACCGTACCTACTTCAGAGGGTTATCGATGTCAACTACCATGTCGATCCATTTACCGCTGAAAGGGTTAGCCTAGTAGGACAAAACTTGAGGACGGGAGATTGTGGACCTTTTACTATGAAGTTTTTAGAACTGTTGAGCATGGGTAAACCGATCACTGATTGCTTGAAGATCTGCGACAACAATATTGACAATTTCCGAAAGAAGTTCGCGATGGACGTCTACGAAGCTGGTATTGGTCCGATAAATTAAGTAGCGAATAAACATTCTCCCTGGTTGTACTTATTACTTTCACACAGGTGGTCCATATGATCCGTAACAGTCTCATAGGATGATTATGGTTCGCTGACTTTCAATACAATTTAATTGCCTCGCTCATCATATCATAGGATTACCAGTAGGGACAAGTTAGTGTGCTCATAATGGATAGAAACTAAGCACCAACCATCCACATAAAAATAAAGTCTATTAACGGTAAAAAAACGATTGTACGTACACTGATGAATACACGTACGTGTGTACACAGACCATAAATATACGTACGTCTGTACACAGACCATAGTAAGGCCGTTCCTTAGTTGATGGTACGTACATATATGAATATACGTACGTCTGTACACAGACCATAATAAGGCCGTTACTTAGTTGATGGTACGTACACATCTGATAAAGGCCTAACATATACTAATACTGGTTAGAAAGACGTCATAATGATACATATCTACACCCTCCAATATACAAAAAACACTACACCTGAAGAGGGTTTACAAACAACCGATAGGAGCTATTTGAGTGACCAGACCTCGGAAAATCTAAGAACGACATCCTCAAATCCCACATGTTACCAAAATAATGACCAAACACGCATCTTCTATTAGCAACACGCGTAAAATCAATCTTCAATTTTGCAAAATCATACTGCTCCGGTAATGTACATGGAACCTCTTCAACTTTTTGATCCCGAGTTGAACTCAGCTTCTGGATAATCTACTGTCTCCGACGTAGCATCTAGTTGGAGAAAGCAGTCTCGGTCTGGGACCTCATCAAACACGTCTGCAGCAAGTTTCATCCTAATAGAAGGCATGGCCGCATCACATAGGCCTGTGTAATTTACTCCAAGAGCTATACACTCTAAGCACTTCAACGTGTACACACCACAGTCACCTTGTTGATAGTTCTGTGGGAGTGTTTTCACCCGGTAGTAACTAAATGCCGCCGCCCCGATATGCTCATCTTTGTACCTCCGGTTATATGCTTGTATCAAGCGTGGGATCATTTTTGCGAACGGTTTGCACTTCTTTTGTAGACTCTCGTCGGTTCTACCGCTGTTTATGCTATCGTAAACTCTTAGCCTCCGCTGGACTAAGTCAGCTTCGATGGCTACCCAATGGTTGTTATCGAGGTTGTATGGGAAGAGCAGGGTGTCTACATCGTCAACCCACACCTTGTTTGTCATTCCGTATTTTGGCAGCCTTCCCACGTACGTCTCAAAATAACCTTCTCCAAAAACCCATTGATTAGAGGCTTCCATTTTAGGGAATTCGAATGCCCACATACTAACAAACAAAGGATCGAGAAAAGCAATACGATCTGTTTTATATGGGGATGGCGTTTGCGTCCCCCTAATACGGAACATATGCATACATGTAACCATGTGCTGCAACACGAGTGACATCTATCAGGCATTAGTATACCATAGTTAACTGCGTCAAATGTTATGCTACGAAGCTTACCGCATCCCATAACCAGCCGAATGTTGTAGTTGGCCACAATTGTTTAGGGGTCAGGAGGCGAAAATAAAATTCGGCATTTCCAGTGCAAGGTACTTTAGCCCTGAATACCAAAATTAACAAATCAGTTATAGATCGTAGTCCTCAAATCCGAATATAGACACTAATTATATACAACTCTAAATGAAGACTTACAAATCATCAGTTAGGAAGGACATCAGCTTTGCAATTTTCTCAGGACTTGCCTCACTAAAAGGATCGTACACTGCGGGAGATAGGACTACAATGTGGCTTTCACGTCGGGTCATTAATGCAGCTCGCATTGATTCGTCATTAGGGTTTAACCCTATGTTGGTGCCCACTGGATCTACTAATAGAAGATCAAGCTCTCTTGATGGAGGAAACACCTTTTGTAACAAATATGCAAAATACCTGGCTTTCTCCTTATCTTTCACTGTATGAGACGATGCAGGACTGCTGGTCCCCTTGGTTAAATCCACAACAGATTCGCACTTTCGATCCGACGAGCCAGGGTTACCACCACTTACCGGATGGATAACATTAATAGGAACGGGTTGAGCACCTGCTCCATCAACTTTGTCATTATACTTTGCTCTTTTATCGCCTTCCTCTGTCTCCCAACTCTGTACTCTTTTGACACGCTGTACACTGTCTACCATCTGCTTTGGAATTCGCTCTACACTGTCCTCTGGTTCGATTTTAATACTCCCAGACCACATGACCTTATCCTTAATGGCTAACGGATTCCTAACACAACTAGCAACTTTATAACCATCCTTGTCCGAATGCTTTATCTGATATAGCCATGACTTGAAACAAAATACATGTATTTGACGTTATTTACAAGACATTTGAAATTTAATATGACGCTGTTAAACTAGAGACAAAGTATACAAATTGCTAAATTGTGTGTACGAAAAAAATCATATATCAAAATAATTACAAAATTATACAACTTCACAAAACTGAAATTGATATTGTTTCCTCGAATAGATAAATACAAAGACTTCATACTGAACAATAGATATATAATAACAATTTTATCAATACGGTACGCAGATCATACCTCCTCTATTTTTTGTTCGTCATTTCTTAATGTAAGAGGTCCTTGCGTATGCGCTCCTCCATCCGTTGTGTTGATAACAACTTTCTTCAATAGTTGAACGTCACTCTCAAAGTTACCCATCCTACTCTCCATACCTTGAAGTTTGAACACAACTTCCGCTATTGCTCTAGAAAACGATATCTGAATATTATCCATTTTCGCCCCTAGTGTTTCAACCATAGTAAATAACCTTCCACTACCATCTTCACCCTGCACACCTGAATGCTTATCTCCAGACGCCTTCTCTGCTGAACATTTGTCCCCAACACTTTCTTTCTGCTCCTTCGCATTATTGGGGACATTACGGATGCTGGTTGGGGCTGTTTCAAGGAAATCATCGTCACTTACCCCTGCAACATGTTGCCTCCTCTCCCTCTTCTTCGTATGTTCCCCCTTCCTTTTTTTTACACAATCCCATTCTCTTTCATCCACTTCGCCATTGATCACGTCTAACAGCAGATTATCCAGTTTCTTCTTCAAACCTTCTCCTACACCATACACACAATACTGTCCTGGCCAATCTGGATATATAAACTCCAAAGGTTTAGGTACTAAATGCTTCACCTGAAGCTGCATTTCAGATACCATAACTTTTAATAATCTATCACAAAGAAAAAATGCAGACAAATAATGTATACGTAAATTGAAGGCATACCTCCCCATTATTAAGGAGTTTGCTCCCGGATATGAAGGCTTCGATATCCTTCCTTGGCCTCCCTCCTCTCCACCTTAACAGAGGCAAATCTACACCTTCTCTTACATTCCCGTAGCTAGCCCCCAGCACCTTCACGCTCTCAAATGCCCATATCAGCAATACATGGACACATCCATGGAGGGTATAAGCATTGTTAGGTAACCCAAGGACTTTGATGGAATCAACTAAACTCTTGAATCCAACCCTACCCCATTGAAAACTCTCAAATGCTTCTTCATTCAACGCCCTTTTAGCGTATTCCAGAGGAATCCGACTGTTCCTTGATAAACCAAGCACTCCAACATGAACAAGATACAACCGAGCTATCTGCGTCTTCATTTCATCAGACCACCCACGGCAGCTTCTCAAACCCTCAACTAGCTCCTCCCAGTTGGGTCCATTAAAAGCTTTCACCTTTAAAGCCGCCCATAAAGGTGTATGATCGACTTCAAACTCTGTTTCATCAATCTTCTCACAATTCAAACCACTAATTTCTTCATATTCATATAGAGAGAACCTCAGCGGCTTTCCTCCAACCAAAAACCATACCTCCGAAGGAATGTTTATTGCCAATTGATTGGATAATAGATAATGGATGGTCTTCCCACAAAACAGGTAGTCAGATTCGGCTAGATCCAATAGAACTCCCAGCTGCGAATTCTTTCTTATTTTGTCATACACCTCATCACCAACAAAGCCTTTCAAACCACCAAGATTGGACAAACTACAATCGTGGTGCATGCTTCTCATCGGCAGTGGAAAATTACCAACCCCATACAACCTACTTGGATACCTCTTGCTTGACCCCATATCTACGACAGAAGCTTTAGTTTAGTTATTAATTCAATATCACAAAACATTTGTTGCTTAGATTAGCAACGAAGCAACATGAAGTCACACAAATATCTTCCGAAAAACAGAGCTCAACAACATACAGAAAACTAACATACAATATACAAGGCCTACTATGTAATACTCGGGTATAAGAAAACAGTAAGCAATAGAGACTAAACCACGATATAGAAATCTACCTCTGAGCAAATCGCTATATTTCCCTCCTCCTCTACTTCAAACCACCTCGCCGTCAACTCGCCGTCAGTGGTCCTCCAGCCAAACGTCCTCCACACAGATTCTTTTCACGCCGCAAGCTATCTAAAAATAGCTGATCTCAACCCAACAATCGTAAGACAAATAACACAAAGATTTAAGGGATCGACTTAGGTTTATGATCTTTTTATTTTCCCCTTTTAAGATCTTCATTTTAAAAGATAATGGCATAAAACGTAATAAAACACACAACTCAGATATAGAAGTAATTTGCAAACTTTTCTGTGTTATTCTAGTAAGTCGAAAATCTCAACGTGTTAGTCTAGTAATAAACCTACTTTTATGTAATATTCTAGGTAATTTCCCTTTTTTTTTCTTTTTTTTTTGGCAAACTAATATTGACTATCTTATATACCATTAATATTATCTATTTTTGCGCGTAAACAATATATAAATAAATTTGTATATATATAAGGTGAGCTATGTTTTGAGTACACAACAAAAGTTAGCGAGAAACAAAAAAAAAAGAGTGGAGAGAGAGTTTTCATATTAATCTAGCCGACGATTATCCCTCTGTTCTCCCGGTGCATCTACTCTTACCAATCAGGTCTCAACAGACATTTTTTTTTCAACATACATAGTTTCGCACATCTATCAAAAATTTCATGTTTACGTTAGCGAATATAGCTGCCACATTACCTTAGCATGAGTTTGTTTCATTAGTTTCGTTATCTTTTTAACTTCCATCATATGATATTATATTCAGTTTTAATTTTCCTCTTAGATCTTGGTTTCTCATTCAAAGATATAATAATTAATTAACATAGTCATAACGTTTATCTTGTAGATTCAACGTACATCCTTTGTTTTTATAATGGATCCCCATACAGTAACCACTGAAGTTGAGGTCCCTGCTAACCTATCAAAGACTACAAGGTTTGTTGATAGATGTGGAATTATAGTGTGATTTAGAGCCTCAATTTCATATGTCTCGATTTGGTCAAAACTTTGTATATATTGGGTCTCTTTTTTTTTTTACTCCAAGAATGATTTTCTAAACTTTGTTTTAACAATCTTCGTCTAATTATTATGTTGTTCTTCCTTTGTTTTGACTTTATTTCTTATTGAATTTTAAAAAAGAAGAAATCTTTAAGAAAAGATATTCAATATTTTTCTTCTTTTAAAAAAATATTTTTATTTTAATTGATCTTCAATTTACTTAAATCATTTGATTTCTATTTTTTTTTTTTTTTAACTTGACAGTTAGATTCAAGGATCATTTTCAAAAATACCCATTTTCTGTGTAACTTTTCAAAAATACTCCTTTATGTTGTCTATTTTCAAAAATACCCCTTTTAATTTACAAAATAACTAAATTCTAGACCTTACTAAACCCTACCCTCCTAAAACTGTACTCTAAATGTAAAATAAAGAATCCAAATCTAAAAAAAAAAACTTAAAATTAATTTAACATATTGTAATTGTGTAAAAGATGCCAAAAATGAAAATGTTCAAAAAATGAGTATTTTTGAAAAGAGTATCTCAAAATAGGCATTTTTAACAAATTCTCTAGATGATTTCAATGTATTTGAACAAAAAAAATCTTTTATAGATAATACAATCTAAAATTGTCTATTTAGTTTTTGTCTTTTGTATATTTCATTCTTTGAACAATTATTCAAAAGCTAATAAGTTTAGGGTTTCCGTTTATGAATCTCGCCTTAGGTCCACGTCCACCCAGGACCCTTGGTTTGTTCTAATCATGACATGCTGTCTTATTTTACCATTTGTCTGTTTGTTTATTTACCGGATAAAAATGTTTCCTCCAGTCACTTACCTCTTCCAAGACACCAGTTCTATCACTCCCAGAGTGGTCAGGTGATTCAAGTTCCTTCACCTATTTCTTTTACATATTATTCTTTACCTTTAAGGTTATGAATCTTATGATATATCTCATGAGAGTATACTTGGTCCAAATTCACGATATATACTCTAGTTGTCTCCGTTTTATTGCCACTAACCAAAAACTGCATGTGTCTCTTGTTAAATAGCCATTGACACTTGACGAAGTAATCTCTGACGTCCGAGATAGCAAAAATGAAAGCCGACAATGAGGCTGAGGCTGAGTCTCCAGATCTGGTTTATTCCATGATTTATAAAACAACCAACTATTAACCAAGGTTGTCCATACGGTCGGTTTACCACGACAAGAGGAGAAGGAAAGAAGCTAAAGTCTTACAATGATCCGGAATCTTCCAATATAGCCGTTGGAGGTGTAGAAAAGGAAAGGTTGTATTGTAGGAAAGCGTCTCTCTCTCATTATGGTCATATCTTGTGTTTCCTTATGTGTAAAGGAGAGTTGACTCTCCTACTTAAAGTCGTAATCACATTGTAAAATATCTCTCAATATATCGAGAACCTATTCTATCGATTATCTTAAGTGTTCTACACGAAATCCTCTTTCTAATCTACCAAACTCTTAATCTCTTCCGCTAATTCTAACATGGTATCAGAGCAAGTTTTCCGATTCTAATCTCAAAAACTTCTACCTCATCTCATTCTAGATCTTACTCTCAAATCTTTCTAAACAATCTCTTGGTTTATTCGATAGATTCTATCATGGAAAACGCTAAGCCGATTGTTACTCCGGTTGTTCTCAAGGGAATGAACTATCTGTTGTGGACTAGAACCACAAGAACTGTCCTTGGAGGTCGAGGACTCTGGAGCCATGTCGAAATGGATTATGTCCCAAAACAAACCTCTAAAGGAGAAAACAAAGGTGCTTCCAAGGAGGAAGAACAAGAAAAGGAAGCGGAGAGGGAGGCAAAATGGTTCCAAGAAGACCAAGTCGTCCTGTCCGTCCTTCAAAACTCTCTTGATGCTCCGATTCTCGAAGCCTACTCTTACTGTGAGACGGCTAAGGATCTGTGGGAGACACTCAAGAACGTTTATGGGAATGTCTCAAATCTGACTCGAGTATTTGAAGTCAAACGAGCCATCAACAGTCTTACTCAAGAAGACTTTGAATTTACCAAGCACCTTGGCAAGTTTAGAGCACTATGGTCGGAACTTGAAGACCTACGGCCAAGTACTAAAGATCCGGTGATACTTAACGAGAGGAAGGAACAAGATAAAGTCTTTGGTCTTCTTCTCACCTTGAATCCGGCCTTCAACGACCTCTTGAAGCATATTCTAAGAGCCGACAAACTTCCCAACTTTGAAGAAATATGTTCTCAAATTCAAAAGGAGCAGGGATCTCTAGATCTTTTTAGTGGAAAGGGAGAGCTTGTCACGGCCAACAAAGGAGTGTATAAACAAGAAGATAGAAGGGTGTGGATATGTGATCGCTGCAAGAAGAAAGGCCATATGAAGGATAAGTGCTGGATCCTTCACCCCCATCTCAAGCCGGCAAAGTTCAAAGCCAATCTCTCCAAGGAGGCGACAAGCGAGAGAGGGACGGGTTCATCTAGGCAAGGTGACGAAGCAGAGATGACAGCATCCTATGGTGAGGTGGAGAAAAATCTGACCTAGAGGCACTCATTCGATCCATTGCTTCACTCAAGGATTCTGGTATCACTTTCTTTGCCTCTAAACTGAGTAGTTCTCTTGTTGTTGACTCGGGTGCTTCTCACCATATGATAATTAACCCTAGTCTATTAGACAACATAAAGCCCGCCTTAGGTAACGTTGTTATCGCTAATGGAGATCGAATACCAGTAAAAGGAATAGGGGACTTAAAGTTATTTGACAAAAACTCAAAAGCTTTCTTTATGCCTACCTTTACATCAAATTTGTTATCGGTTAAAAGAACCACTAACGACTTGAACTGCTACACCATCTTTGGTCCTAATAGTGTTAATTTTCAGGATATTAAGACGGGAAAGGTTCTTGGAGGAGGAAATGCTAGTGGAGATCTCTATGTCCTAGAGAATACCTCATCAAATTTGCCTACTTCTTTTAAGTCTTGTTTTGTTGCTAGTTCGGATATTATGTGGCATGCTAGGCTAGGCCATCCCCGTTCTCGTGCTCTCGAATTAATGTTGCCTAATGTTCATTTTGATAACTCAAGTTGTGAGTCTTGTATTCTTGGCAAACATTGCAAATCGATTTTCCCTAAGTCTAATACTATTTATGAGCATTGTTTTGATTTAGTGCATTCAGATGTGTGGACTTCACCATGCCTATCTAGGGATAATAACAAGTACTTTGTGATATTCATTGATGAAAAATCTAAATATACTTGGATTACCTTGTTACCATCTAAAGATAGGGTGTTTGATGCCTTTGTTAATTTTCAAAATTATGTTACTAATCATTTCAATGCTAAAATAAAGGTACTTAGATCAGACAATGGGGGCGAGTACATAAGTCACAAGTTTAAAGAGCATCTTACTAAGCATGGCATCTTACAACAAACGAGCTGCCCATATACGCCCCAACAAAATGGTGTGGCTGAGAGGAAGAACCGAAATCTTATGGAGGTTGCAAGGTCGATGATGTTCCACACAAATGTCACTAAGAGATTTTGGGGTGATGCGGTCATGACGGCATGCTACCTCATCAATAGGACACCGACGAAAGTTCTCAATGATCTGTCTCCGTTTGAGGTACTAAATAAACTTAAACCATCTTTGGAACACTTATGTGTGTTTGGTTGTGTTTGTTTTGTTTTAGTGCCCGGGGAACAGCGGAGTAAACTCGATGCTAAGAGCAACAAGTGCATGTTCATTGGATATTCCACAACACAAAAGGGGTATAAGTGCTATGATCCAACCACAAGCCGCCTGTATGTCTCTAGAGATGTGAAGTTCATGGAAAATGTAGGTTATTTCGACAACAAGGATTGGAACAGTCTTAAAGATCTCTCGGATTCGCCCACTGATCGAGCGGCTAGCTTAAGGTTTCTACTTGATCATCTCGGGAACTCTCCCTCAGAACCGAGAAGTGCTCCAACCGAGCCACCTAATGCCGAGACAGAAACTATCCATCCCACCACACTTGATGTCGCACCCCATATCGATACAAGCGAATCAAGGGAGTGATACAAGCGAACTTGAACAACGGTCTTCACACTCGGATGAGGCGACTGCTACTGACGATCCCGTCACCACACAGGCAGACCACGGCCCTACACACCAACCTCTACGCAGGAGTGAACGCATTCGGTCTCACAAACGGGTCTACTACAACAATCAAGCTGTGGCTCATCCTATTCAAGCGGTCTGTTCACTTGAGCTCCTATCTCCTGATCACCAAGCCTTCTTTGGTAAAATTGAAGATCAATGGATTCCTCAAACCTATGAAGAGGTCCAGGCTCACGACGAATGGTTAGGTGCTGTTAAAGATGAAACGGGAGCCATGATCCGTAACCATACTTGGGACGAAGCTGACCTCCCTAAAGGCAAAAAGGCAGTTAGCTCCAAATGGGTCTTCACTATCAAGTACTTAAGCAATGGTGACATTGAACGCTATAAAGCTCGGTTGGTTGCTCGTGGTTTTACTCAAACCTATGGTGCAGACTACACGGAAACTTTTGCTCCGGTGGCTAAGTTACACTCTGTGCAAGTCGTACTCTCTTTGACGGTTAACCTATCATGGGAGCTGTGGCAGATGGATGTGAAAAATGCTTTCCTTCAAGGTGAACTCGATGATGAAGTTTATATGACTCCACCACCAGGATTAAGAGACATTGTTGCTCCAGAGAAAGTTTTTCGCCTCCGCAAAGCTATCTACGGTCTCAAACAATCTCCTTGCGCTTGGTACCACAAACTTAGCTCAACCCTCAAAGCCCGTGGCTTCCGGCGATCAGAGGCTGATCATACGCTTTTTACGCTTCATACTGATCTCGGACTTGTTGTGGTGCTAATATATGTCGATGATATCATTGTCACCGGCGACAACAAGGACGGTATATCTGACACTAAGCAATTCCTTCAATCTATTTTTGATATCAAGGATCTTGGTGAGCTAAAATATATCCTAGGAATTGAAATTTGTCGTTCTCCGGAAGGCTTATTTCTTTCACAACGGAAGTATACTCTTGATTTGTTGAGTGAAACAGGGAAGCTTGGCGTTAAACCTGTCCTAACTCCTCTAGATGAAGACTACCAGCTTAAGCGAAAGGGGGAGAGCATCCGGGCAAAGGAAGGAAAGCCGCGGGAACCGATGGATGAGCCGTATGAGGATGTCACCAGATATAGACGGCTTGTAGGTAAGTTGATTTACTTAACCATTACACGACCTGATATCTGCTATGATGTGAATCAGGTTAGTCAACATATGAAGGCCCCGACCAAGTATCAGTGGAGCATGGTGGAAAGAATTCTGAGCTATCTAAAAGGAACTCCGGGTCAAGGCATTTGGATGGGCAAGAACTTTAATACGGAGATAGTGGGTTACTGTGATGCGGATTATGCCGGGGATACTATAGACCGACGATCTACCACTGGGTACTGTACTTTCATTGGAGGCAACTTAGTGACATGGAAGTCAAAGAAGCAAAAAGTGGTGTCAAGCTCTAGTGTCGAGGCCGAGTATCGAGCAATGAGGAAGCTCACAAACGAAGTAACATGGTTGAAGGCGCTCCTAAAGGATCTTGGCATTGAATCAAAACAACCAATGACTATGCATTGTGACAACCAAGCGGCGATTCACATAGCTACCAACTCAGTCTTTCACGAGAGAACAAAACACATTGAAGTAGACTGCCACAAAATTCGTGAGAAGATCGAAGAAGGGGTGGTCCTACCATGTTACACTAGGAGTGAAGCTCAACTAGCAGACATTTTCACCAAGGCTGCATGTCCTAAGGTTTGTGAACATATTCATAGCAAACTTGGACTTGTAGACCTCACACATCCTTGATGCACTTCCCTAATTTGTGGACATCACACTCTTTTTCCGTTAACATAGTTTTGTCCCATGAGGTTTTCTATGTTAAGGTTTTTAATGAGGTGATGCTTCACGGGTTCCAAGCTTAGTCATTGCATTCGGCTAAGCTTGAGGGGGAGTATTAACCAAGGTTGTCCATACGGTCGGTTTACCACGACAAGAGGAGAAGGAAAGAAGCTAAAGTCTTACAATGATCCGGAATCTTCCAATATAGCCGTTGGAGGTGTAGAAAAGGAAAGGTTGTATTGTAGGAAAGCGTCTCTCTCTCATTATGGTCATATCTTGTGTTTCCTTATGTGTAAAGGAGAGTTGTCCTAGCAATTCTCCTACTTAAAGTCGTAATCATATTGTAAAATATCTCTCAATATATCGAGAACCTATTCTATCGATTATCCTAAGTGTTCTACACGAAACCCTCTTTCTAATCTCACCAAACTCTTAATCTCTTCCGCTAATTCTAACACCAACAACAACAAAAAATGATATATGAAGATGTACTTGCTAATGACTTTTGAAACTTGTAAAAACTGCAGATGATTGATGCTTCTATGGACGATGATGAAATATTATGGAGAAATTCATACAAGTTTGGAACTCTTTTGCTAAAAAGAATAGGTAACATTTTTGGTCAAATGAATGGTTTTGCTTAAGAACTCAAAATCATAAATTATAAATTAATGATTTTACTTAATCAAAATTATGAATTATGTTGCAGGGTTATGACTTATGACAGATGCTCATATTCTTTGGACATGTGAAGAATCTTCAAAATTATACAAGAAAAAGTTGCATGATAACTTAAAATTTGACACGGACCCCACTAGCCCCCCGCTAGCTGCCCCAACGGACCGTCCGTGGACCTGCTAACCCCCCGCTAGCCGTCCCAACGGACCCCAAGCTGGCCCTGCAGGACATCGATCATAATCCATCATTATGGATATCCAAATCCACTAGTAGGTTATTGGTGCGCCAAGCGTTCCTCGAACCCTGCTCCCCACCCTTTAACAACCTTTCCACAGGACAAGCTGTCACCAATTGATCTGTCCGTTGGGACAGCTAGCGGGGGGCTAGTGGAGTCCACGGGACAGGTTGTTACAACATGTAAATACTATCTCTCCAAAACAACCATATATATATATGTATAACATTATACACTATATTAAATTTTGTTTTGTTTCTTGGAAAAAAAAACTAAAATAATTCAGGTGCTGGAGATTATTCATGATTAAGCAATGGAATTATGGAAATTTTAACGCAGCCACCATTACCAAATGCAATACCATCATCCATCAACACCCTACTAGCGTGTCACACATGGATGTTGACAAAAATAATCATAAAAGCAAAAACAAGTACTTGAAAAATCTCTAATTTGTTATTGTTTTGGAGCGAAAAATAAATATATTTTTCTTTTTCTAATAATTATATAATATTTTGTTTTTTTTGTAGCGAGAACAACAAAGAAACTACTACACATGCATCAGAGAGTGAATCAAATATGTGTATAAATGGGGAACAAGATTAAATGGATGTGGGAGTAAAAGCTCTCCGCATAGAATCTTCACAAGTTGTGGGCATAACCACACCTTTTCATAGGAGTTTGGAAAAAAGGCCATTAAACAAACTCCAAAGATAAAAGAGATGATAGAAATAAAATGGGATACTCTTTTTGGTCAAGGAAATAGTAGCCATAGAGGTCGTGGTCGCAAAGGTCAAGGTGGTCGTGGTTGCGGAGGTCGGGACGGTCATGGAAACATCATCTAGTGATCTCTAGTGGGCTAGTTTCTTCAATCTATCATTCCTTTTTCTTTTTATTATTTTTAAGTTTATGTTGTTTCACCACATTTAAGATTAAGTGTATGCTTAATCACTTTTCTCTCTCAAATGCTCTTGCAAATTGTATGAACGAAAAATTCATAGCAATGTAACAACTACTTAAAATTTTAATTTGACTATTTATTTTTAAAGAAAATGGGGAAAATCCCCTAACAAAAAATAAAAAGAAAAAAAACTCCTATAATAGAGAAAAGGAAATAAAAAGGAGAAAAAAATCCTCAAACAAAAGAAAGAAATAAAACGGAAACAAAATCCTCTACTATATTCGTTATATAAAAAAATATAAAAATTGAAAAAAAAAGGTCTTTTTACAAAACGAATAAATTAAAAGGAAAAAGCCCTAAAATATATAAAATTGGAAGAAAAAAAAAAGAAAAAAAAGTTAATAATAATACGAAGAAATAAATCTCATTTTTTCACTAATTAAATTCATCCAATTCTTAA
Organism: Camelina sativa; assembly: GCF_000633955.1. Taxonomy (NCBI): domain Eukaryota; kingdom Viridiplantae; phylum Streptophyta; class Magnoliopsida; order Brassicales; family Brassicaceae; genus Camelina; species Camelina sativa. Next base: position 16,169,436 of record NC_025696.1, read on the forward strand.
TTGAATAGCCCAAAAAGCCTTTAAATTAATCTTCGTATTAAAACTATAGGCCCACTCATAATAAAAATAAGGTCCAATACTAAATTATGTTTTTCCGCTCCCAAATAATCTTAAAAGAAAATAAGCGCGCGAAACCATAAAAAAATGAAAACGCAAAAAACAAACCTCTCAGTCTCAGATTTGCAGACTCAAAACGAAAAAAAAAAAAAATTGAGAAAGAGAGAGACGAAGCGGAGAACTCTAATGGAGAACTTTAGCTCAGTAGTAGTGGTGAGAAGCTTATTTCTGTATAATCTCCTTTGTTCGCATCTATATGAATTTTAAGCTGAAATTTCTCGATTCTAGTTTCGATTTATATTATTTTGAAACCTCCGTGTTAATATTTTTGTAGGAGGAACCTGGATACTCCGATTCATTATCTCCCATTTCCGGTGAGTAGTAATTAAAATTAATTGGTTTAATAATATCTCTCTAATTGCAAATTCTAGGTTTCCTGACATTTTGCCTTTTCAATTGTTGGGTAATTTCGTACAGAACCACCAGATATTAGGAATTGGTTTCCCAGTTATGTCTATGAATCGGTACCATCATGTTCTTCAATCAACGACATTGGAAACGAAGTCGATGTCGTGAAACAGGTGATAATAATATCTCAACCATTTGAGGTTTTTTTTTTTTAAGTTAAAACCCTTTTTTAAAGTTCTTTCATTTTTTCTTTTTTGGGCAGATTCCATATCACTCTGAATCACTCCCTTCTGGTAATCTTTCTTTTTTGGTTAAAGTTTCTTGATCATGTGGCTATTGATGGATATTTGTTTGTAAGTTTTGAATCCATTTGCTTCTCAGAACCTCCTGATGTCAGAAACTGGTTTCCTAGCTATGTCTATGAATCGCCATTGCTGGATACAAGTGATGGTTTTGAATTGTCTCTTCCTGGCGAAAGTGTATGTATTAAGGAGACCGAAACAGATATTGAAAGAAACAATGTCTGTCCTAGGTTATTTGAGCAAGAACTTGTCTCTTCTACAAAGGTATTGCAATTGAATCTGTTTTTTCTTTAGCTGTTATGCTTATTGTTTCTCATTATCTGCTGATCTTTTTCTTCCTATCAGCCTGATGAGTTGGTCTCCTTACAGGATACAGATTTCTCTCAGTCCCTGTCTGTTATTTCGGGTGAGTAAAGCCAGTTTTTTTTGTATATGTTATTGATGTTTGCTTTCTTGAAATGTGTTATTATTGAAGTGACTTAGGTTTATAGTTTAGAACTGTAGAGTTAAATCTTACATGTTTTATGTCTTGTTTCTATTAGAGCCTCCTGATGTCAGAAACTGGTTTCCAAGCTATGAGTATCAATCTCCTCAGCTTTCAGACACTCATGATGAACTTGGATTTTCTTCTTTTGAGAAAGAGGGGTTAATCGTTGACGAGAGTGACACAGTGGACGGAAATGGTTCTGGTATTTTTCGAAAAATTAAGAGCAAGCAAGAGAATGTTGGTCTTGCCAGGTCAAATTCAAATGACTACGAGGATAACATTGCCACAGAGACGGTGAGTAATGTTCTTGAACCATCTAAACAATGAGAAATCATTACTGCTCATTATATTATGCAAGCTTGCCACAATATCTGTAGTCTAAAGAAAGAAACTTGTGTGGATAATATTTTTAAATTAGATGAAATCCAGTTGTCATTTACTATCAATTGCACAGTTTTGTTGTGTTGACTCTAGATTCTGTTAGTTCTCAGTGACTCTTTCTCGATTCTACATGTTAGGCTAAGGAGGTATCATCAGACAATGCATATTCAGACCAAGAAATGGAAAAGCAGTTCTCAGTTAGATTGTTCAATGCCTCAGAGAAAGAAGTGAAACAAAAATCAAGCTTCAAGCAGGAACCGTTATGCTGTGAACCAAAAGAAGAAGCAAAGTTTAACCCCGAAGTTTCCCGGTACAACCAAAAACGTAAATCACCCTCGAAGAACGAAGCTTCTTTACATGAGCTGAGACCTAATCATATCCAAGAAACCATTTCCATAAACTCCACCAGACAGAAGTCTCCAATAGATCAAGAATCAGATGACAAGGAAAATGTTCATCATGGACAAAGCACTGAAACTGGATTTGTGACAACGAAAAAGGCAAGATTCAAAGAAGCTAGAAGCCAATGTTCCATGGCGAAACCAAATACAGGAGTTCAGCTGGAATGTTCTAGAAGTAAAGAGTTGAAGAATATGTCTGCGGAGGAGGAAGACAAAGAGGAAAGAAAGAAGAAGAGAAGAGTTTTGGGAGAAATGTCGAATCACCAGTCCTCCTCTGGAGCAGAGGAGATCGCAGGAAAATGGCGTTGCCCGCAGAAGAATAAAAAGAACATAGTTCCACCATTGAAGCAGCTTCGACTTGACGCATGGATACATAAAGTCTGAGTCTTTTGATTAGTCTTCACCATTTCACCAACAATGTTGTATAATTGTATTGCATTCTTTTCCTCTCTTTTGTACTCCTCCATGTTAATATAAGCTGAGCCTAACCAAAAATAACCCGAACCAGATCAGACGCATTTAACCGGAATTGAAAATGGGCATAGATTTTGTACCGGTACAGCTTGTTTCAGAGACTATAGGTGTTGAATGATGATAAGAATTAAGAAGCAAATTAGTACTCAATAAGGATGCTTTCCCCCTAAATTAGTTNTTCATACTCTTATTATATAATCAACCGGCCAAGATAAGCAATTATGGATTTATGGTTAATACTCGGAAATTGAAATTCTCAGGCGAAAACGCAGTATTTGGCTTACCTGAAACAGGACTTGCTATAATCCCTGGGTATATATATAATAAGCTTCATCACTCTTGACAAATGATTTCACTTATTACCCTTTTTTGATTATTCTTCTGATAATTTATTTCTCTTTGCTTCTATTTAGAGCTGGTGGGACACAGAGGCTCTCGAGGCTGGTTGGGAGATCGGTAGCAAAGGAACTTATATTCACCGGTCGAAAGATTGATGCAAGAGAAGCTGCAACTAAAGGTCCTTGACTATTCAAGTTGCATACCTTATAACGACTGGTGGTTTTCTTTTGGCAATATACCAAATAAGGATTGATTCATATAGTCCTTTTTTTTTTTTGTGGTGCAGGGCTTGTGAACCTTTGTGTTACGGCAGGTGAGGCTCATGAGAAAGCAATTGAAATGGCACAGCAGATAAATGAAAAAGGTCCATTGGCTATAAAGATGGCGAAGANCTTCGGACAGAGCAAATCTCTTTAAGCAAAAAAAATCAAAACTTTGGGTGTTTTCACGGGTCCGATTCAGTGAAGATGAGCTTCGTCAAGTACCTCCGCCGAGAAAGTTTGCTCAAATTAGCCGGAAAATCATATCTCAGCCGTAATCACATGCTTCAGACCTGCCGGACTCTTATAATCGAAACCGCTCCACCTGAATTTGTCAAGCTTAATCGTCTAACTGGTTCCGATTCCGGTAATATCACCTTTTCCTTTATACCCTTTCTTGTTCATTGTCGAAATTGGTTTGTTTCTTTGAGTTTTCATTTTCTGTAGATGATACTGAACTGGTTTCTTAAGAGTGTTTGGACAAAATCGATGGTAAAAAGATGACAAAAAGTACTTCTTGTGTTTATGATTTACAGGTATAATCGAAGTCAATCTAGATAGGCCTGTTGCCAAAAATGCCATTAATAACGAGATGCTGAAAAGTCTCCAGAACACATTTGAGTCCATACATCAAGATAGTTCAGCTAAGGTTGTCATGATCAAAAGTCTGGTTCCTGGAGTTTTCTGTGCTGGTGCAGATCTGAAGGTAGTTTTGTCACTACCATTTCTCCCGGAATGTTCATAACCAATTTGTTTACCCATGCTTGAAAATTACTGGTTGCTTGGTTGTCAGGAACGTAGAACTATGAGTCCATCTGAGGTTCACACATATGTCAACTCGTTGCGCTACGTGTTCTCGTTCATAGAGGTATCTTCTCATTTATCTTTGTTTGTGCTCATAGATTAGCTGCTACTGTCATTGATATGGATAGGTTGTTGGGAATTAATGTATACCACATTTGTAGAATTATCTCAGCTTTATCAAGATTCAGAATTGTGTTTAGTGACTTTAAAGACTTATGTTTCTAGGTACTGAGTATCCCAACTATTGCTGCAATAGAAGGTGTGGCACTGGGAGGTGGACTCGAAATGGCTCTAGCTTGTGATCTTCGAATCTGTGGTATTTACATATCTGTTCATACTCTTATTATATAATCAACCGGCCAAGATAAGCAATTATGGATTTATGGTTAATACTCGGAAATTGAAATTCTCAGGCGAAAACGCAGTATTTGGCTTACCTGAAACAGGACTTGCTATAATCCCTGGGTATATATATAATAAGCTTCATCACTCTTGACAAATGATTTCACTTATTACCCTTTTTTGATTATTCTTCTGATAATTTATTTCTCTTTGCTTCTATTTAGAGCTGGTGGGACACAGAGGCTCTCGAGGCTGGTTGGGAGATCGGTAGCAAAGGAACTTATATTCACCGGTCGAAAGATTGATGCAAGAGAAGCTGCAACTAAAGGTCCTTGACTATTCAAGTTGCATACCTTATAACGACTGGTGGTTTTCTTTTGGCAATATACCAAATAAGGATTGATTCATATAGTCCTTTTTTTTTTTTGTGGTGCAGGGCTTGTGAACCTTTGTGTTACGGCAGGTGAGGCTCATGAGAAAGCAATTGAAATGGCACAGCAGATAAATGAAAAAGGTCCATTGGCTATAAAGATGGCGAAGAAAGCGATTAATGAAGGAATAGAGACGCATATAAGTTCGGGTTTGGGGGTAGAAGAGATGTGTTATCAGCAGCTTCTTCATACTCAAGATCGTCTTGAAGGATTAGCTGCTTTCGCCGAGAAGCGCAAGCCTCTTTACACTGGCAAGTGAAAACCGCACCTTGCAAGTGAATGAGTCATCATTAGAGTCCAATCAACTTTAGTTTCAATAAGCATTGAATTGGATGTTTATAACCCGAATGGTTTAGGATTATAATTATGTGTGTATGTCACAGTAAGCAAGGAAACACTTAAATATCACTGCTTGTGTTTGTGCATAAGGAGAGAAAAAACAAAAAGGAGGAAAGAGCACACAAGCTAGAATACTAAAGTTGGTCAAAACTTAAAACTAGTGGTTATACTTTAAGCGTATGTTTTAAGCTAGTTGTTGAGTTCACAAATGCATCTTCTTGAAGTTTGTTGTGTAAAAACATAAAAAAAATTGACTGTTAAAGAAAAAGTGAACCCAACAAAACAAAACAAAAACTAATTTAAGAGTCGATAAAAGTAGCCGACCAAGTGATCCACCGCCCGCACCAAAGTGGTGTCAAAATGATGTGGTCGTGATTAGACACTTTTTTCAGTTTGACCTGTTAAATTTATATTTTACTTTTTTAGTGATTCTTTGACTAATCATAATACCATACTATTAATTAGACCTATGTTTCCATTCATCTAAGAAAAAAATATTTATCGAATAGTGTCGGATTCATATACAGTAGAACCTCTATAAATTAATACTCTTTAAATTAATACTCGCTGTAAATTAATAAATTTTTTCAGTCCCGAGTTGGCCCGGTGTAAAAAATAAAAAATTTTGATAAATTAATAAGATAATAATTTTTTTGAAAATCCTATGTAAAAATATGGTAATTGATTCTAAATGCGATAATTGATTCTTTATATGTAGTTGGTTCTAAAATTACCACAATATCTTATTCGACTTCATCATTAACATGAATGATACTAGTAGCAATTCCTTCTAAACTCTAAGCTTCTAATATTTATCATTTTTAACTAAACTCAACTTAGCAATTACGATAAACAAGATTATAAATTAAGAAAAAAATTTTAAAATATGAATGACAACAAAAGTATCTTATTTTGTAATACAAAATTTTCAAAATTATGAAGATTAAAAATCTCTTCATAAATTAATAAAATATTAATTTATCGATAAATTAAAACCTCTATAAATTAATAAAATTTCATGGTCCCGACCTTATTAATTTATAGAGGTTCTACTGTAACAAGTTTAAAACGTCTAGTGTTGAGAGATTCTAAATCTTAAACCCTAACAATTCAACAACATAACAATAAGATAAATTCGTTTGTTCTATTCCTTTTCCCTCGAATTTCAAAGTTTTATTATATTCAGAAAGTATAGATACCTTATCGACAAAGTTTGGTCTTAAAGAAAAAGAATCGTCCCTTATTTTTTATCTTCCCAAGTCCGGTGGTAATTGTGTTAGAAGGATCTTATATTTTGGTTAGTGTTTAATTAGGGTTTNTGTGAACCTTTGTGTTACGGCAGGTGAGGCTCATGAGAAAGCAATTGAAATGGCACAGCAGATAAATGAAAAAGGTCCATTGGCTATAAAGATGGCGAAGAAAGCGATTAATGAAGGAATAGAGACGCATATAAGTTCGGGTTTGGGGGTAGAAGAGATGTGTTATCAGCAGCTTCTTCATACTCAAGATCGTCTTGAAGGATTAGCTGCTTTCGCCGAGAAGCGCAAGCCTCTTTACACTGGCAAGTGAAAACCGCACCTTGCAAGTGAATGAGTCATCATTAGAGTCCAATCAACTTTAGTTTCAATAAGCATTGAATTGGATGTTTATAACCCGAATGGTTTAGGATTATAATTATGTGTGTATGTCACAGTAAGCAAGGAAACACTTAAATATCACTGCTTGTGTTTGTGCATAAGGAGAGAAAAAACAAAAAGGAGGAAAGAGCACACAAGCTAGAATACTAAAGTTGGTCAAAACTTAAAACTAGTGGTTATACTTTAAGCGTATGTTTTAAGCTAGTTGTTGAGTTCACAAATGCATCTTCTTGAAGTTTGTTGTGTAAAAACATAAAAAAAATTGACTGTTAAAGAAAAAGTGAACCCAACAAAACAAAACAAAAACTAATTTAAGAGTCGATAAAAGTAGCCGACCAAGTGATCCACCGCCCGCACCAAAGTGGTGTCAAAATGATGTGGTCGTGATTAGACACTTTTTTCANCATTTCTCCCGGAATGTTCATAACCAATTTGTTTACCCATGCTTGAAAATTACTGGTTGCTTGGTTGTCAGGAACGTAGAACTATGAGTCCATCTGAGGTTCACACATATGTCANATTTTACTTTTTTAGTGATTCTTTGACTAATCATAATACCATACTATTAATTAGACCTATGTTTCCATTCATCTAAGAAAAAAATATTTATCGAATAGTGTCGGATTCATATACAGTAGAACCTCTATAAATTAATACTCTTTAAATTAATACTCGCTGTAAATTAATAAATTTTTTCAGTCCCGAGTTGGCCCGGTGTAAAAAATAAAAAATTTTGATAAATTAATAAGATAATAATTTTTTTGAAAATCCTATGTAAAAATATGGTAATTGATTCTAAATGCGATAATTGATTCTTTATATGTAGTTGGTTCTAAAATTACCACAATATCTTATTCGACTTCATCATTAACATGAATGATACTAGTAGCAATTCCTTCTAAACTCTAAGCTTCTAATATTTATCATTTTTAACTAAACTCAACTTAGCAATTACGATAAACAAGATTATAAATTAAGAAAAAAATTTTAAAATATGAATGACAACAAAAGTATCTTATTTTGTAATACAAAATTTTCAAAATTATGAAGATTAAAAATCTCTTCATAAATTAATAAAATATTAATTTATCGATAAATTAAAACCTCTATAAATTAATAAAATTTCATGGTCCCGACCTTATTAATTTATAGAGGTTCTACTGTAACAAGTTTAAAACGTCTAGTGTTGAGAGATTCTAAATCTTAAACCCTAACAATTCAACAACATAACAATAAGATAAATTCGTTTGTTCTATTCCTTTTCCCTCGAATTTCAAAGTTTTATTATATTCAGAAAGTATAGATACCTTATCGACAAAGTTTGGTCTTAAAGAAAAAGAATCGTCCCTTATTTTTTATCTTCCCAAGTCCGGTGGTAATTGTGTTAGAAGGATCTTATATTTTGGTTAGTGTTTAATTAGGGTTTTCAGACAAAGTGCTGCTGCGTTAAAAAGAAAATAAGGCTTAGCGTAAATAAACCAAAAGAAGAGAATCAAGATTCCTCTGAGGGTCATATGCCTACGCGACCTACTCTCTGTCATATTCTCTAAACGTATTATCAATTAATTGCTCTGTTTATTCTACCACCCTTTTTCTTCTAACAACTTTCAGAATTTGCTTTCTTAATTGTATTAGACAACCAAACCAGATTAACGGCTGGTGTAGATCATGACTGAAATACGAGTTGAACAATTTGGCGCTGTTAGGGGTGGATCCAACCCCAACAAAAGGGCCCGGCCCAGGAAAAAGCCCAAGGAATCCCTTTCAAGAGAAGAGGGTATTATGGTCTTTTATATGGACGAACCGACACGATTCCCTATAAATACAGGCGTACGGCCCGCATTTCAAGGGATCGTGAAAAAGGCAGCAGAATTCGTACAGCAAAAACCAGAGCTCAGCTCGTCCAAGAAAAAGTCAACGCTTTCCAGCCTATAGCTCGGAGAGTCGACGAGCTATCAGCCCGTCGATTACTTTGTTTGTAACTCGTTTACATTGTGTTGTAATCCGTCCTTTAGTGCCTCGGCACCGATATAATAAAGAGAACTTCGACCCTCCCTTGACCGAACTAAATATTCTAATTGTGACCAAAAGGGACATCAACA
>NC_025696.1:16178598-16182487 GCF_000633955.1 Camelina sativa
TTAGTTAGTTGCATTGGATTAAGACACATTTTAACCCCATAAACACTAACATAGCTGTTTACAGCTTCTAAGTGTTGAGGGTGGATTCACATCAACAATTTGGCGCGCCAGGTAGGGGGACGACAAGTCAAAGTTTTCTGAAAAATTGAAGACCGGACCTACACCAATTAAACGAGATGACGATAGTTGACAAGGAAAGAAGCAAAGACGCAAGCTCGTCGGGGGGAGCAGTCACCCCGGCGACGGATCAAGCGGAGCAGATAGTCCTTCCCACGCCAGANTGGAGCAGATAATCCTTCCCACGCCAGATGCTCCAAGGAAAGTTGTGACGGTAGAAAGCCCAGAAACGTTCGTCATAGNCGGAAAGTTGTGACGGTAGAAAGCCCAGGAACGTTCGTCATAGCTACAAATTTGACGACCCCAGCGACCGCAGAGGCACCACAGGCGCCGACACAACTCTCTCTGCTCAATAACCAGCCCGTCTCTAGCATAGACGAGCTTTTTCGAGGAATCTTAACTCGCCTCGACCAGCAAGAAGAGCGAACAAACAACCGTTTGGACGCGCTCACTGCGGCGCAGCTCAATTCGCAAGACGAAATCAATCATCTCCNCAGCATAGACGAGCTTTTTCGAGGAATCTTAACGCGCCTTGACCAGCAAGAAGAGCGAACAAACAACCGTTTGGATGCGCTCACTGCGGCGCAGCTCAATTCGCAAGACGAAATCAATCATCTCCACAACGTTCGGCTCACCCCGAGGAACTTCACCTCAGCAGGGACAACGCCGGGAGGGTATGTACAGATCGGCGCATTAGAGCGCAATCCCGTCCAGCGCCTTGCCGAGCAGGGTACCGAAGTGGCAGATCGAGCGAAGGATGCCGAGCTAACAGCAATGAAACAACAAATAGAAGAAATGGCCGCAATGATCCAGAAAGCGACGGATAAGGCACCCCAAGTCGGACTCATGCTCGAGGCAACACAGCGAACTCCATTCTCCCGACGACTCGCTACAACAGTGGTCAAACGAGCGGTCAAGCCAAGGTTGGGCCATTATGATGGAACAGTCGACCCACGAGACTTCTTGCTCACCTTTGGCGTGGCCCTCGGCCCGTTGCAGCTCAGCCCGGCGGAGTACGACGCAGGAGCTTGTCAAGTTTTCGCCGAACACTTGACGGGAACCGCCTTGAGTTGGTTCTCGAGGCTACCACCAGGATTAATCGACAGCATCAGGGAACTGATAACTGAGTTTCTGAAGCAGTTCTCTGTTTTAATTGAGGACAAGAATTCCCACGCCGACTTATATGCCTTAACCCAGCACAAGGGGGAATCGCTTCGGTCCTTTATTGGACGATTCAAGGAGGTTTATGTCAACATCTCAATCCCCGATGCGGCCGCAATCGTTGCGCTCCGAAACGCACTATGGTATGAATCTCGATTCAAGGAGGAATTATCTTTGACACATGTCGAGACCGTGGCCGAGGCATTACTCCGAGCTGCAAAGCACATTGGGCTCGAAGAAGAGAAAGCTATCAACGCCAAGAAGCATTCCTCGGAGGCAAGTGCAATAACCAGACAGCCTATAGCCGCAGCTCCAAAAGTCGATTATGTCGAGCCACGGCAGCACTTCACCAAGAACCAAGATCGAACTCGCCGAACCTTTGCGATCGGCGAAAACAAGTATATCCGGAAAGAAGGAGCTGAAAATAGCGCAACCTCGTATTGCGACTACCATCAGAGTAATACCCACTCGACAGACGAATGTCATTACCTCCAGAGGATTCTGATGGAACGATACAAGAAAGGCGCAATAGTCGTCGAGCCGGACAGAAGCAAGACAGCCCGACCTGGACGAAATGATGCCAAGCGCGCTGAAAATATCGCTCGAAAGTTCGTCAAAGATTCAAAGATATTAGCCGACCAAAGTGAAGACGAGATGGAAATTCCAAACCTACTAGCTGAACGACGTGAAGACAGCGGTCACGAAAAACGACCGCATACAGACCGCAAGCCTGATCAACGTCCCCCGACTATAAGACGAATCAACATGATAATGGGTGGACTAGCCGGATGTAACGATTCGGTCAGAGCAATCAGAGATTATACTAAGAAAGCCGAAATGACGAAGTCTTGGCCGTCGCGGTTCGAGGCTGAAAGTATGCCAATCACCTTTGACGGAAAAGACCTGGAAGGTTTGGACCTACCGCACAACGACCCGTTGGTCGTCGAGCTCTTGATCGGTGAAAGCGAGGTGACGAGAATATTGATCGACACTGGAAGCTCGGTCAACGTCATCTTCAGAGACGTCTTGGCGAAAATGGAAATCGGCGAGCGGGACATTATGCCAGAGTGTCACTCTTTGACGGGTTTCGACGGGGATCACCTTATGTCCGTCGGCACAATTACTTTGCCGATCTTCGTTGCGGGGATAGCCAGGTATTTCCGTTTCGCAGTCATCGACAAGCCGACAATCTACAACGTCATCCTCGGCACCCCGTGGATCCACAAGATGAAAGCCGTCCCATCAACGTACCATCAGTGCGTTAAATTCCCAACTTCAAAAGGGGTGTACACGTTGCGCGGCAACCAGCAAACCGCACGAGCCTGTTTTCTGATCGAGCATAAGCTTCGCACCGGAAAGAAATTATAGCAATCAAAGCAGCGAGTCGGCGACAACAGTACGTCGCCGACAGACGGAAAGCCGACTGCCGTCCAACAAGGCGTTGCCGCGGTCGAGGAGGTGAGCTTAGACGAGAACGACAAGAAACGATGCGTGAATATCGGCACAGAAATAACGTCCGCCATGCGAGACGAGTTAATACTTTTCCTCAAAACCAACATCTCAACGTTCGCATGGAGCGTGACTGATATGAAAGGAATCGACCCAAACGTCACGACCCACGAGCTCAATGCCGACCCAACGCATAAGCCGGTCAAACAGAAACGGCGCAAGTTAGGCCCTGAACGGTCGCAAGCAGTAAACGATGAAGTCGACAAACTCCTCGGTGCCGGGTCAATCGTGGAAGTAAAATATCCAGAGTGGCTAGCCAATCCGGTAGTCGTCAAAAAGAAGAATGGAAAGTGGCGAGTTTGCGTTGATTTTACCGATCTTAACAAGGCCTGCCCAAAGGATAGTTTCCCACTGCCAAGAATCGATCAGCTCGTCGAAGCAACTGCGGGCAACGAGCTGTTAACCTTCATGGATGCATTCTCCGGTTACAACCAGATTCTAATGCACAAGGACGACCAGGAGAAAACATCATTCATCACGGACAGAGGGACGTACTGCTACAAGGTCATGCCCTTCGGTCTAAAAAATGCGGGAGCGACGTATCAACGGCTAGTCAACAAGATGTTTGCCGAGCAGCTCGGCCGGACTATGGAGGTCTATATTGTTGATATGCTCGTCAAATCACAGCATGCCAAGGATCATATTACTCACCTACGACAATGCTTCGACACCCTTAACAAGTACGGGATGAAGCTAAACCCGGCCAAATGCACATTTGCAGTAAAATCCGGCGAATTCCTTGGGTACCTGGTAACCAGACGAGGCATCGAGGCAAACCCGAAGCAAATTAAGGCGATCATCGATCTACCACAACCAAAGAACGCCAGAGAAGTACAGCGGTTAACTGGACGAATCGCTGCTCTAAACCGCTTTATATCCAGATCGACCGACAAGTGTCTACCATTTTACCAGCTTCTCAAAACAAAGGGCAAGTTCGAGTGGACTGACGCCTGTCATAGCGCGTTCAACGAGCTAAAAAATTATTTATCGACCCCACCAATCTTAGCAAAGCCGGAGCTAGGCGAAATCTTATTTCTCTATATCGCTGTCTCGGAGTCGGCCGTCAGTGGTGTACTCGTTAAAGACGACCGAGGAGAGCAAC
>NC_025696.1:16183614-16183936 GCF_000633955.1 Camelina sativa
TAAGCATGTAAATGTGAACTACGATCGGCTTGATCCCTCCTGATCGGGGGGTACGTAGGCAGTCCCATTCTACGGGACCCAGCCGCCAGTAATATAAAATTTCTTTTTCAAAAAATATATCTCGTCATTTGCGAATCATTTTAGTTATTACCCTGGCCCGGTAATGACCCGACGTTCCGACGTATTATTCTAAGCCGAGTCGCACTCGCACAAAAAGGGTAAGCCGACTATTAACGGTCGCCCATGGTTATCTTAAGCAGAGTCCTAACTCGCATTAAAAGGGTAAGCCGACCATCACGAGTCGCACTGTTTTCAAAAAAAA
>NC_025696.1:16184036-16184348 GCF_000633955.1 Camelina sativa
CCCACCCTCATCAGTATGACCCTCCGTATTCCCGCTGATTGGGGAAGTGATCCAAGTCGGAATTGGGGGGAGAGGCCCGGCAAAAATCTGAGACAAGTCAAAATCAGCGTCGGAGATGTCTGGCAGATCAAACTCTTCAACCTCGTCCTTCAGCTGATTCATCACGGTCACGACCTGGCCCTTAAGCTCCTCATCAAGCAAGGAAATTCGACCCTCGGCGGCGAGCGTCTCCAGCATTTGAACGTTCCCAACAGCTTGGTTGTATTCGAGGAATTTCTCCCGCGACGCTTCAACCGCTTCGGCGTGGCTTTT
>NC_025696.1:16189233-16200537 GCF_000633955.1 Camelina sativa
CCAGCAACCGGAGACTCGCGCCCAGGAGTGGAAGGACGAGGTAACCCACCGGCAGAACAGTCCGGAACCTGCTCCTCAACTCCATGAGAAGGTTGGTCGGTGATTTGCGCCTCAACCCCATCTGAAGGACGGTCGTCAACCTGCTCCTGCTCGTCCAGTTCTTCGCCCCCGATCTCCCCACTCTCCGACCCTTCATCCCCGCCCTCATCAGTATGACCCTCCGTATTCCCGCTGATTGGGGAAGCGATCCAAGTCGGAATTGGGGGGAGAGGCCCGGCGAAAATCTGAGACAAGTCAAAATCAGCCTCGGAGATGTCTGGCAGATCAAACTCTTCAACCTCGTCCTTCAGCTGATTCATCACGGCCACGACCTGGCCCTTAAGCTCCTCATCAAGCAAGGAAATTCGACCCTCGGCGGCGAGCGTTTCCAGCATTTGAACGTTCCCAACAGCTTGGTTGTATTCGAGGAATTTCTCCCGCGACGCTTCAACCGCTTCGGCGTGGCTTTTATGCTTCGCNTCGGATTCATATACAGTAGAACCTCTATAAATTAATACTCTTTAAATTAATACTCGCTGTAAATTAATAAATTTTTTCAGTCCCGAGTTGGCCCGGTGTAAAAAATAAAAAATTTTGATAAATTAATAAGATAATAATTTTTTTGAAAATCCTATGTAAAAATATGGTAATTGATTCTAAATGCGATAATTGATTCTTTATATGTAGTTGGTTCTAAAATTACNGAAGACAGATAGTACGAAGGAGCCAACCCCTCAACACGGCGACAACACTGATCACGAGACTAGACCAGCAACCGGAGACTCGCGCCCAGGAGTGGAAGGACGAGGTAACCCGTCGGCAGAACAGTCCGGAACCTGCTCCTCGACTCCATGAGAAGGTTGGTCGGTGACTTGCGCCTCAACTCCGTCTGAAGGACGGTCGTCAACCTGCTCCTGCTCGTCCAGTTCTTCGCCCCCGATCTCCCCACTCTCCGACCTTTCATCCCCGCCCTCATCAGTATGACCCTCCGTATTCCCGCTGATTGGGGAAGCGATCCAAGTCGGAATTGGGGGGAGAGGCCCGGCGAAAATCTGAGACAAGTCAAAATCAGCGTCGGAGATGTCTGGCAGATCAAACTCTTCAACCTCGTCCTTCAGCTGATTCATCACGGTCACGACCTGGCCCTTAAGCTCCTCATCAAGCAAGGAAATTCGACCCTCGGCGGCGAGCGTCTCCAGCATTTGAACGTTCCCAACAGCTTGGTTGTATTCGAGGAATTTCTCCCGCGACGCTTCAACCGCTTCGGCGTGGCTTTTATGCTTCGCTAAGAGCCTCTGCACACGACCGGCCACCTCATGAAAGGCATTGATTCGCTCATGGTGCCCATATTCATCACGCCGATCCCTGAGCCTCCTCGTCTCCGAGCTAAGAGTTAGCTTCAGACCATTGCAGGAAGCTTCGGACTCCTTAAGCTTCGTCGAAAGAGAATCCCGTTCTTTGATAAGCCCACTCCGGTGATGTTCGAGCTTGGCCACAAGGTCGCTAAGCCTCTGGTTGGACCGAACTGCCTCCCCCAATTGAGCCTCGAGGCGCTCAATCCTCTCATTCGACGCCCCTGAACGTTCCAGGTCTCGAACACGACGTTCGTAGCGGGTAGCCATGCGGTTAATACGCGCAATAAACTGACGAACATCAAAAGACGAACATCAAAAGACGCAATAAAGAGAAGAAAAGGATTAAAAATACAATTGATTTAACTGACGAACCTCAAAAGACGCTTGAGCAACTTCGGTGACAGCATCGGACTCTTTCATCCTTTCAACAGAAGAGAGACGACCTTCGCCATAATGGATCTTTCGAAACAACTCGGCACAAGACTGCGAGTCAGATGGAAAGGGACGAGCTCCAGATGAATGAGCAAAATCCCAGCTGAAGTCGACCGACTTCGACTTCTTTAGCGGGACAGATGGCTCTTGTTCAGGGCCATCTTTCCTTTTCTGTGACCTTTGTGGAGGGTCGGCAATGCGACCAGAAGTCCCGTCCACCTTCCTCCTTGGGAGCGTCTCTTCAGGGCCAGTATGGCGGTTAGGCGGGGGAGACCTTTGACGGGTTTCCGCAGCTCGACGAGGGGAAGGGGGGACCTTTTTGGACGATCCTGCAGCTGGGGGATCGGAACCTCGACGAACATCCTGTCGGGGAGCCGACCGAGACGACGGCTCTGGAGCTTGGCGATAGCGAGCGGATGCATTAGNAGTGAGTCCACACTCGGTGAAGTATTTCTCTGAAAGACAAATAAAACCGGAAGGTGCATCCCAGGGACGTTGAAAGGCGTTCGGAATCAAGATCTTCGGTCTCGTGTTCAGTTTCCTGGGACGATCCGCAACAACTGTCACATCAACCTTTAATTTCCCGATACGAAGTGCGTCAACTACCGCATCAATTTTTATCGACGTCGCCGGCATATGATTGAAGAGGTTCACGGTCGGCAAAGGGACATCGTCCAAATTAGGAGAAGACAAGCCATCGTTCATAGGCTCGTCTATCAAGGAAGGAATCTTGAAAGTAAGCCCAGAAGAGCTAGGGACTGCAGATCCCGGAGCGAGACGACGCTTTATCTCTTCGAATTGAGCCGCATCTGAATCCGTCGAAGACGAGTCAGAGGGTCTTGGAGAACGAGTTCGACGGCGAACAGACCTGGTAGAGNTTTAGGATTATAATTATGTTTATGTCACAGTAAGCAAGGAAACACTTAAATATCACTGCTTGTGTTTGTGCATAAGGATAGGAAAAACCAAAAAGGAGGAAAGAGCACACAAGCTAGAAAACTAAAGTTGGTCAAAACTTAAAACTAGTGGTTATTCTTTATGCGTATGTTTTAAGCTAATTGTTGAGTTCACAAATGCATCTTCTTGAAGTTTGCTGTGTGAAAAAAAACATAAAAAATGACTGTCAAAGAAAAAGTAAACCCAACAAAACAAAACAAAAACTAATTAAGAGTCGATAAAAGTAGCCGACCAAGTGATCGACCGCCCCACCAATGTGGTGTCAAAATGATGTGGTCGTGATTAGACACTTTTTTCAGTTTGACCTGTTAAATTTATTTTTTTTCTTTTTTAGTAATTCTTTGACTAATCATAATACCATATTAACTAAACCTATGTTTCCATTCATCTAAGAAAAAAATATTTATCGAGTAGTGTCGGATTCATATAACAAGTTTAAAACGTCTAGTGTTGAGAGATTCTAAATCTTAAACCCTAACAATTCAACAACATAACAATAAGATAAATTCGTTTGTTCTATTCCTTTTCCCTCGAATTTCAAAGTTTTATTATATTCAGAAAGTATAGATACCTTATCGACAAAGTTTGGTCTTAAAGAAAAAGAATCGTCCCTTATTTTTTATCTTCCCAAGTCCGGTGGTAATTGTGTTAGAAGGATCTTATATTTTGGTTAGTGTTTAATTAGGGTTTTCAGACAAAGTGCTGCTGCGTTAAAAAGAAAATAAGGCTTAGCGTAAATAAACCAAAAGAAGAGAATCAAGATTCCTCTGAGGGTCATATGCCTACGCGACCTACTCTCTGTCATATTCTCTAAACGTATTATCAATTAATTGCTCTGTTTATTCTACCACCCTTTTTCTTCTAACAACTTTCAGAATTTGCTTTCTTAATTGTATTAGACAACCAAACCAGATTAACGGCTGGTGTAGATCATGACTGAAATACGAGTTGAACAATTTGGCGCTGTTAGGGGTGGATCCAACCCCAACAAAAGGGCCCGGCCCAGGAAAAAGCCCAAGGAATCCCTTTCAAGAGAAGAGGGTATTATGGTCTTTTATATGGACGAACCGACACGATTCCCTATAAATACAGGCGTACGGCCCGCATTTCAAGGGATCGTGAAAAAGGCAGCAGAATTCGTACAGCAAAAACCAGAGCTCAGCTCGTCCAAGAAAAAGTCAACGCTTTCCAGCCTATAGCTCGGAGAGTCGACGAGCTATCAGCCCGTCGATTACTTTGTTTGTAACTCGTTTACATTGTGTTGTAATCCGTCCTTTAGTGCCTCGGCACCGATATAATAAAGAGAACTTCGACCCTCCCTTGACCGAACTAAATATTCTAATTGTGACCAAAAGGGACATCAACAGGCGCCGTCTGTGGGAAATCAAAACAAACATCTAATTTTGAAAGTTATTAAACTTATAAAAGATGATAAATATTTTGATTCACCACATACGACGTCAATTGTTAAACTAGTATTATATATTAGATAGTGAAAATTGATGTAGGGATTTGGAGAGTTTTGTTAAGGAGGATCTAACTAAAAATAAGAACTTAAGAAATCAGAAGGGGAGAGGGCTCTATCAATCTCTTAGATCTAGACCTAGCGTATGAGGTTTTTTTCGTATCCCTCTACAATGAAGAGTCTCCATATTTATACACGTATTCATTAGGTTAATTTTGATATGCTTTTCCTCTCTTTTTGTAAATTTTTCTTTTCTTTATCCCTTGATTTTCTCTTTTCCTAACTGATTTCCTTTCTTCCCGTAGGTTGGTAACTTCCTTTCTTTCTTTTAAGTTGGCAAACATGAATGGGTTGTATAGGTTATTGAGTGGGCTAATTAATTTTAATTTGGCCTATGGTTATGTAAGGGTGTACAACCTATATTCAACAATCATATTTCTCTAAATGTAAAACGTAATTTTTTTTTCAAGTAACTATTTAGAACCGATCGTATGGTATTATGGTTGTGCCATTTGTTTTGATTAGCTAAATTTCATGCTAAATATATGTCTTTAATTGGTTGTTTTTTTTCGGTGTGGTGAACCACACTATCTCAATTTTGAGTGTTACAAAATTAGTTTAAGACAATTGAAATTTTGTCGGGTAGGTCAATTATATGCTCCATATATGTATATTGGACACACTAGCTAGTAATAGACCTTTTCTCGACATCTAACTAGCATATCATACCTGCTAAAGATAATTTGGTTCTAAATGTCATTTAGCTGTTCGTTTAGTGATCATACAGCCAAGCAAATCTTTTAAATGTTATAATATAAAACTTCGTTATTAAACAAGTTCTAGACGTCACAAAAGTAAAACAGTTCTTTTATATATATCCTCTACAACAGTACAACTCATACACCCTAAACTAAAACGAATAAAAAATTAATCATAGTTATAAATTTCTTTTGTAATATCCAATTTACATCTTGTGTAGTTCATGCACTACACATTCAAGTAAATTAAATTTGGATAATAATAATAATAATCTAAGGCACTAATAAAGACCATAAAACTACAAATTTTCTAATGTAACATTTGGATGTTCTTGACAAGTTTTGAGTAGCGATTCTCTAGTCGCTGTCAGTTGATCAAAAATAACGTTAGAATAGTATTGGAAACCAAACATAAAAGTTGGTAGTGAATTCACACATCAACTTGGATTTCAGATTTTGTTCTCTTCAATCTCTTTTTCTTCTTCTTAAGTATTTTTTTTATAGTAGGGAAGAAAAAAACAGAACTTAACCTCTAAGTCTCAGCATTTCCACTAACTCATCTCTCTGTCTCTCTCTTCTTTCATCACCAAAATAAAGAACCTTTACAACTTCTCTCTACAACATTCCCTTTTTCTCTTCAATGGTGGAAGCAAGAAGCTCGAAGAAACCAACCCAATTGGGTAACAAAGAAGATCAAAACCCTACAAAATTCTACTCTCGGTTCATCTTCAAAGCTCTTATCCTCACCGTGCTCTGCGCCGTCGTACCTGTCTTCCTCTCTCAGACGCCAGAGCTCGCTAACCAAACAAGACTCCTCGAGCTTCTCCACCTTATTTTCGTCGGCATCGCCGTCTCCTACGGCCTCTTCAGCCGCCGTAACTACGACGGAGGAGGAGGATCAAGCAATAGTGATCACAACAAAGCTGATCATCATAATAACAACAGTTCGCACTCCTATGTCCCTAAGATTCTTGAAGTGTCCTCTGTTTTTAACGTTGGTCACGAGAGTGAATCTGAACCGTCCGATGATTCTTCCGGCGATCACCGTAAGTTTCAGACATGGAAGAACAAGTACCACATGAAAATCCCCGACGTTGAGACTCGTTTCGTCGATCGAGTAAGTTCAGAGATCAGAGACAAACCTCTGCTTTTACCTGTTCGGAGTTTGAACTATTCTCGTGTTCCTGATTCCTCCGGCGATAACTCCGGTCGATGGGATAAAGTGAGATCCAAAAGAAAGATTTTGAAGACTCTCGGTGATGATAACGGTGATGTGCTTCCTTCTCCGATTCCATGGAGCTCAAGATCATCTTCATCATCGTCAAAGGAGATTGAATCTCTACCGTCCATTAAGAATCTGACTACAGTTGAATCACAACCGTTGATCAAGAATCTGACACCATCTTCTTCTCTCTCTTCTCCAAGAAAGTCGAATCCTTTACCTAATCTTGCATCTCCGCCACCTCCTCCTCCGCCTCCACCGCCGCTACCGGCTTTTTATAACTCATCGTCGAGAAAGGTTCAACCGGGAATTTATAGGGTTGAGCGGAGGGAATCAGTTCACAAGACAAAATTTGGAGACGGTGAGTTTCATCCTCCGCCGCCTCCGCCACCACCACCTCCGGTTGAGTATTACAAGTCACCTCCGACGAAATTCAGATTAAGCAGCGAACGGAGAAAGTCGTCGGAGCAAAAGATGAGAAGAAACTCTCCTAAAAAAGTGTGGTGGTCTGATCCAATCGTGGAATCCAAGGAACAAAACAACGAGAAGAATGATCAAAGAAGTAACTTGGGAAGCAAGGAAGTCGAAGAATTCGAGAATGAAGAACAGAGAAGAAGAGAAAATGAAATCCACAACGACGAGGTTGAGAAGAAGATAATAGAGGAAGAAGGAGTTTGTGAGAGCAACAATGTCAGTGACGTAGACAAGAAGGCAGATGAGTTCATTGCAAAGTTCAGAGAACAGATTAGGTTACAGAGAATCGAGTCTATCAAGAGATCTGCTAATAAGATCTCTGCTTCGAGGTAGAACGTAGTAATTATAGGAAAGAAATACATTTTCAGTTTATGTTGGTTATCATCATAAGGTTGTAATATTAAGGAGAACAAATACTTTTGTTATATTTTATTCAGCCAGGAAAATAAAAACTGGAATGGAGATGTATGTGAATTACTACAACTCAGATTGAAGATACCCTTCTTTCTATCTCTCTTTCTGCATTTGCACATGAAGATCTTATTAAGGTTTTTTCTTTGCGGCGAAAAGCTTCATAGATTAATGATCTGATGAGAATGAGATGAGGCTTGTCTCCAAAGAGAGTCAATCTTAATACCAAGTTGCTTACATAGAAAACATAAACCCTCGTGATCTTACCTTTATAGCAAACCAATTAATACGGATATTATCACAACAAGAATCAAATACATCCAAAAACGTTAAACGTATCCCTAAAGTAAGAAAATTTATCTAACTCGTGGGAAAAGGCTTGCCAATCTGACATGTAGCATTTTCAGCATCTCAGAGCAGTCTGATTGAAACACCATCGAAATGAGCTCTTTGAACAAGAGTACAAGACACATTTTTCTTTGGGATGTGAATGTTCTAGTTCTAGGCCTTGATGTCTCTTTGAGATGCCACTACCTATCGACCTGATGGTGCAAGGATCTCCCGATTGTGTTCGGGTTATTTACCGTGATAATCTCCGCGTCATATCCATCCAGCCCGGGTACAAATCTCCGCTCATGAAGTGTCGATTCCGCATGAAAATCATCAATTGTTGTATCAAAACATTTATATTTGGGCTAAGTGGGTGGATAAGAAGTGTACCCTATTAGCATAACCTCCATTTCAATAAGGCCTATACTCTCGACCCATACTCATCTACGACCATATGGTAATATCCTCAGTTGCAAGTTGTAATCGTACCAATTCACCAGTAGATTTTGGCCCAACCTATATACTCAAAAATTTAAATAATTCAACTATTAACAAAATTAAATTGGCTGAAAACAAGTACACATTTCAACTATTTTTGATCACTATTTAGTATTTTAACATACGCCAAATGAAACAGTTTGGACCTTTTTTTTTTTTCATTTCCTACATCAATATTGTACTTCTTCCTTTGTCGCTAAGACACTATTTTAACCTAACACTAATTATTATTATCGCAATAAATTTTCTTGTCATAGTTTTCCAAAATATTTATTGCAAAAAAATATATATATTATTGAAACAAAACAAAAAAATGATTTCAAGTCGCAATATTGGATAATTTGATTTTGATGTTTAAAAGAAAATATATCGGATAAATATGGCTGTAGACATTTTGTTGTTACTCGTTAGCATGAACATGTTGGTTTAATAATCAATCAAAATATTAATCTGTTTTTTTCTTCTTCTTTTTTCTAAAAATACATACATGTTAACAACTACATGCATTCTGGTCCCTGAAACTTAATAAAATGACCAAAACACCCTTCGGTTGCCAAGTAAAAAAAGACTTAGGACCGAGGACGAAGAGCGTCAAAAGTCAAGCCGTGAGAGATCCTCGCAGCAGGAGCCCAAGCATTGACCGGTAACGACCCTCGGTGGTGCACTGACGTTGCAGCCTGTGGTGGTGGAGGGACCGACACGTGTTCGCACGAAGGGCACATGGTCAATGTGGTTGGTGGGCTCATGTGCATGTAGAACTGAGGAGAGAGCTTAAGTGCCCTTAACTCCGTTACTTCTTTCTGTAGCCTGCGGTTCTCTTCCGTTAGATTCTCGCAGCATCGCCTTAAGAACTCACAGTCAACCTCCGTCTGCTTCAGCTTTGTTCTGTTATTATTTACCAAAACACCCATATTAGCAAATCGATAAATCAGGGGCAAATCGGGAAACAGAGATGTGGTTTTTTTTGGGGGTTTATCTTACCTAGCTCGTCTGTTCTGAAACCAAACTTCCACTTGTCTAGCTCTTAATCCTAGTTGCTTAGCCAATGCTTGCTTCTGCTTCTGTTAAACCAAAAAAGTTGAAAACAACCTTGGTTCAGTCTAAAATTAACGAAAATGCCATTAACAAGTTAATATCTGCATTTATTATGAGTTACCAAAACCAATACTACTAGTAGAAATGTTTTCTTTTTTCCTCGTCAACAAGTAATAATAGTCTCGTTGAATACAATGAATGTGAATTTATTTTACCGGATTGAGAGTGCTGTGATCTTTGAAGGTTTCTTCGAGAATAGCAGATTGATCTTTGGAGAGTCTAAGTTTTTTCCTGGAGTTATCACCGTCTTCATCGTCACTGATTCCTCCTCTTGAGCCTTGTGGATCTGTGTCTTCCTCTCTCTCGCTTCTTTTCCCTGTAGAGCTTGAGACTGTGCTGTTAGGTGAAGATACTCCGGCGTCTTCGTCTCCGTATTCCGTCGTCGACGGTGGTATGTTCACGTCTATTCCACGGATGAAGGTTCTTGTTTCTTTTTGAGATGAATCTGAGTTTGGAACTGCATGCATAACATTAGAGAAGAAAAAAAAAGTGAGACTTTGCTGAGTTTTTCCTGGAAAATGAATATTTTTCTCGGGGAAAAGAAAAACAGAGGAACCAAGAAAGATATGAAGTAGTATAATACCTGAAGAAGTAAAACTCTCGTTCCAGGAGGATCTACGGGGTAATCCAAAAGAAGAAGAAGAAGGAGCAACAGAAACAACAGATGGATTTGGTTTGAGATTCATCTGTTTCTTTTGATAATTCAAGCCTAAGCTTAAACCCAAGTCGTCTTTCTCCAGCATCATCTTCTTTTCTCAAGAACAACAACAAGAAAGACTCTGTTTTTGCAATAAAGTTTCCTGCTTTGTTTTTTCTTTTGTGAGAGAGAGGAGAGAAGATGAATGGGTAAGTATAAGGAAGAAGGAGTAGAGAGTTAATATAGAGAGGTAGAGAGAGAGAGAGAGAGAGGAAATATTTTTTTATTTTATTTTTTCCAATCATGAGTGTGTGACTTAGCTGAGTCAATTAATTATTGATACTTTGGTTCAATGAAATAATTTTATAATTCAGAAACTTTGCTTCTTTGTCCCCTCTCTTAAACTCTCTCAACCTAATCAAATCTAAAGAAATAGTTGTATGATAAAATAATAATTATAGTCACACCATTAATGATTAATGTTGATGATATTAATGTATAACATCAAAATTTCTCAGTCAAAGATGATTTCAAAGTTCAAACTATCATTAATCGTTCATTTTGTAGGATATATTCATATGACTTTTAGTGGACATCTCTTCCTCTTTAGTCTTAACAAACAAACAAATAATGACTAGAACAAAATCTAACAATCATTATTTTAATTTGATTTGGTTAACATTGTTTTCAATTGCTTGCATGTAGTATTACTTTTCGTTTTTTTTTTTTCAATCAAATGGTCTGGTTTATAACGTGACTAGATTGTTAGGTCGTGAGAAGATATGAACTAGTCAAACAAAACTTACAAATCCTCTTTGAAATGTATTAACATTGGACATTTCATTTTCTTTCCACTATACCATCTACACCCAAACAAAATTATATACCTTATAAATTACCATGTACAGCTAATATATTTATTCAGTCAAAGTTTCATACTAGGAATTTATCAAGTTTTTGCCAAGATTTGACTTTATTTTTATGGGTAGAAATGATAATGCTAAATCGTTTTCATTGCTATTGTCGAGAAAGAGTATAAAAAAATGATTACCCTTATTAATGGCTCTAAAGGCCAAGAGTCACGCTTTGTTGCACACTTTCAAAAACTTTTACTTTTATTGTATTGATCACTGAGAAAAAAAAAAAATTAATTAAAGAACAACTAAACAAAACGGTTGAATTGAATTCAAACTTCTTTTTATGAAAAAAAATAAAGAATACAAACTTCTTTTTCAGATTTTCTTGTTCTCTAACGCATGGCATGGGTCGACCGCATGAGTTTTACTTTTGTCGTTGAACTACTTAATGACCAAAAAACAGTACATTGTACCAGAAAAATCAAATTATTAAACTTATCGACAACTTATAATGATGTTTATGACTAATGAGAGTATGTATGTGTATACCATAGACGTATTTGTCTGAGCAGTAGTGATTATCATAATTACAACAAAAAAAAAAAAACAGAATTGTTAATTTTGGTTCAAAGCGAAAATATTACCTTTTTCCAACTATACCATTTTATCAAATCTAGATTCACATGATGATGATGACCAAGACTAACGAGGATCTTAATATATAAAAACTACTATATTTTGGTCATAGTTTTTTTTTTTTTTTTTTTTTTTTTT